>NC_091478.1:28477123-28704623 GCF_036971445.1 Narcine bancroftii | reverse complement strand
CCTACTTGCAGTCACTGACAGAACTCCTGTTTTGACAGCTGTGTTTACTGCACATCCATTTGAAGCTTGAGCGTGTCTCCAGCAAGAGCTCCCTCTGGTATAACCAGAGAGTCACAAAGTCTGCAGACGCTGGAATATTGAGCAGTGAACTGCCAGAGGGACTCGGGGTCAGGCAGCATCCATGGGGAGAGATGGTCAGTCAACTTCTTCTTGGGTCGGACCTTTATCGAGACTAAAGTAAGAGGGGAAGAGAGGAACGATATCAGGGTGGGTTGAGAAATAATATAGGGTGGAAGTGAAGTGATGCGCCAAGCTATTATTCTCCCGAGTCCCACTGACTTGCACTTGTCCAAGTTCTTCTTAAATGTTAAAATTGAGCCTATATTCACCTCTTCAGCTGGCAACTTATTCCAATACTCCCAACCACACTCTGTGTGAAAAGAAATCCCCCTATTGTTCCCCCTAAACTTTTCCCCTTTCATAACTAACCCATGTCCTCTGGTACCTACCCTTAGTGGAAAAAAACCTACCTACATTTAGTCTGTCTAGACCCCTCATAATTTTAAATTCCTCTATCAAATCTCCCCTCATTCTTCTACACTCCAGGGAATAAAGTTTAACCTTTCATGTAAATCAGTTCCTGAAGTCCAGGTAACATCCTAGTAAATCTTCTCTGCACTCTCTCAATTTTATTGATATCTTTCCTGTAGTTTGGTGACTAAAACTGTACACAATTCTCCAAATTTGACCTGACCAATGTCTTACACAACTTTAATATAACATCCCAACTCCAATACTCAATACTTTGATTTACAAAGGCCAATATGTCAAAATCTCTCTTTACAACCCTATCCATCTGTGACACTATTTTCAGGGAATGATGTATCCGTATTCCCAGATGTCTCTGTTCTACTGGACTCCTCAGAGCCCTACCATTTACCATGTACATTCTTTCTTGGTTTGTCCTTCCAAAATGCAACACCTCACACTTGTCGGCATTAAATTCAATCTGCCGCTTTTCAGCCCATTTTACCAGCTGGTCCAGATCTCCTGTAAGCTTCAAAAACCTTCTTTACTGTCCACAATGCCTCCAATCATTTGAACAAGATTGGGGTTGGAGTTACCTCAATGTTCGTTCTTTTGGGTTAAAGGTTGTTCAGGAGGAATATGATATGTTGATCCTTAAATTTATGTTTGGTCTCACCCCACAAGGTCAATAAGGTCAAAGTCAAACATGTCAGGTAGGAATGGTGGCTACTGGGAATTCCTGCTGAGACCCATAGATATGTGGTCAGCCACATCATCTGTTTAATGTTTTCAGTCTCACCATTGTAGTCTCCTCTACGTCGGTGAGACCACCCATGGATTGAGTGACCTCTTCTCTAAACACCTACCCTCTGTGGGTCTAAACAGGAATCCCAATGGCCAACCAATTCAACTCCTCCAATCGTTCCCACAGTGACATGTCTGAAACTTTACTGTTATGAATATGTGTCACAAAATTTGTTGTATTGTGGCAGCATTATTGTGGATTACAGTTGCAAAATTGTTATGGATTACATTTCCTTAAATACGGGATTGAAAAAAATTAGTGCAAAAAAGAAGAATGAGCTATTGCCTGTGGTTTGTTGTACATTCAGAAATCTGATGTCAGAGGTGAAGAAGCTGTTTTTGTACCATTGAGAGTTTGTCTTCAGGCTCCTGTACTGCCTTCCTGATGGTAGCAGTGAGAAGAGGGCATGGTCTGGGTGGTGGGGGCCCTTGAGGATCAAAGCAGTTTTCTTGAGACACCACCTCTTGTAGTTGTCCTTAATGGAGTGATGCCCAGGATGTCGCTGGCCGAGTTCACAACTCTCTGTAGCTTTTTCCTGTCCTGTGCATTGGCACCTCTATGCCAGACAGTGATGCAACCAGTCAGAATGCTCTCTAGAAATTTGATGACATACCAGTTCTCCTCAAACTCCTCATAAGGTATAGTTGCTAGTGAGACTTCTTCATGATTGCATGGATGTAGAAGCCCCGGGACAGATCCTCAGAGATAGTGATACCCAGGAATTTTAAGTTTTTTACCCTCTCCACTGATGTCCCCTTGATGAGGACTAGTTTGTGTTCTCCTGTTTTTCTGCCTCCTGAAGTCCACAATCAGTTTCTTAGTTTTAATGACATTGAGTTGTTGTGACACCACTCAACTAACTGATCTATCTCCCTCCTGTATGCTCCCTCATTGCTGTTTGTCCACAGCCTCATCACTGTCAGGTGAGGCCAAACATAAACTTGAAGAACAACACATCACATTTTTCCTGGACATCCTTAAACCCAACAGCATGGACATTAATGTTTCTACTTTTAGGTAACCCTCACCTTGATCTGGTCCGACTGTTCCCATCGCAACTTTAAAAAAATTTAAATTTAGACATACAGCATGGTAGTAACAGGCCCTTTCACCCCACAAGCTTGTGCCGCCCAATTACACCCAATTGACCAGCACTCCCGGTACATTTTGTAGGGTGGGAGGAAACCAGAGAACCTGGAGGAAACCGACACAGACACGGGGAGAAAGTATAAACTCCTTTCAGACAGCGCCGGATTCAAACCTGGTCTCTGGCGCTGTTACCTATTCTTGTTCTTACTTTCTTCTCTAAACTTCCCCCCTCCCAGTCATCCCTCCCTCCACCACTCCCATCTTTTGTCTAGTATCACCTCAGTCCCTCCCCATTTCTCCTGCCCCCCCCCAACCACTTGATGCATATGACATATTAGTCCCTTCCAATTTTAGTCTCTATAAAGGGTCCAACCTGAAACGTTGACTGACTCTCTCCCCACAGATGCTGCCTGACCCACTGAGACCCTCCAACAGCTCATTGCTCAAGATTCCATTGTCTGTAGACTTTGTGTCTCTCTGGTTATACCAGAGGGAGCTTTTCTGGAGACGCAAGGGACCCTCCAGCAACTCTTTGCTTGCTCTGTTATTACTGATGGAAAAGGACTCGTTGGCGGAATCACAGACTGGTTCCAGCACAGGAGGGAGCAGTTCAGTTCATCAGTTCTGTACTAGCTCTGTGGACAAGCAGCCTCTCTCCTCTATCCAGATGCGCATTGATTGAGAAAATCTAATCTGCCACAAATGTCTATAAATGAATCTCTATAAAGCAGTCAACACACTGGGTCAGCAAATGTTGAGCACTTACTTTGAACTTCTGATTTTACTTTGTCAGTGAAATAATTAAGTGTGAGTTTTCCCTGGAATGCAGATACTGTTGGACCAATGGCCTCTGTGCATTGACTATCAGTAAAAATTACACTGGGATTCCTCCCTTAATCAAATATTGTAATAAAAGTTATTACTTCCAGTGGAATACAAAGCCATAAGCCATGATGTATATTACTGACTACCTGTGAGAGCGATCTTCAATATACCTTGGTGGTGCACAAGATGATGTCAATAAGGGACTAACTTCAGAGATAAATACTCCCACTGAGGTTGGGTGAGATGTGAATAGAGGGCATGGGTTCAGAGTGAAAGGGAAATGTTTAAAGGAAACTTTAGGGGGAATTGTTTGCACAGAGAGTGGTGGGCGTGTGGAACAAGTAGCCAGCTGAAGTGGTGAATGCGGGTTCAATTTTGACATCTAAGAAAAATTTGAGATCTGGAACTCAACACCCCACAGTGTAATTGGATCATGGGTTTCCAAAAATCCAGACCACAATCAGTGAAGATTGATAAGAACATTTCCTCCACAATCTCCATCAGTACTGGAGCACCACAGGGCTGTGTTCTTACCCCCCTGATCTACTCACTTTACACCTATGACTCTGTGGCTCAGTACGACAACACCATCTACAAATTTGCTGACAATATCACAGTAGTGGGTTGTACAAAGGAAGGAGATGAGTCAGTATACAGGAGGAAAATTGAAAACTTGGCTGAATGGTGCACCAACAACAACCCTGCCCTCAATGCAACCAAAACCAAGGAGTTGACTTAAGGAAGGGAAAGCCAGAGGTGTACAATCCAGTGATCAGTGGGGGACCTGAGATGGGGAGGGTGAGAAAATTTAAGTTCTTGGGAGTCATTGTCTGAAGGTTTTTCTCTGGACCCAACACACCACTGGCATTGTGAAGAAAGCACGTCAGCACCTCTACTTCCTCAGGAGTTTGCGGAGGTTTGGTATGACACCAGAAAGCCTGGCAAATTTCTACAGAGGTGTGGTGGAAAGTGTGCTGACCAGCTACATCATGGTCTGGTATGGGGACACCAATACCTCTGAGCATAAAGCCCTGCAAAAGGCAGTGGACACAGCACATCGAGAACATCTATGGAAACACCATCATCGGAGAGTAGCAGGAATAATCATGGAGCCACATTACCCAGCACACACTCTGTTCTTGCTGCTGTCATCAGGAAAAAGGTCTAGGTGCCACAAGATTCACACCACCAGGTTCAAGAACAGCTGCTACCCCTCCACCATCAGACTCCTCAACAACTAACTCAATCAAGGACTCATTTAAGGACTCTTACTTTGCATTTTAATGATTTTAAAAAATTCTTTCTGTATTACACAGTCAGTTTGTTTACATTCATAGGTCCTCTATGGTTAGTAAGGGATCACTTTAGGTGGTATGTGAGTTGGGAAAAAAAGGTTGTGAACCACTGGACTGGGCAGAGTAATAGTTGGGCACAGTCTAGAAGGGCTGAAGGGCCTGTTTCTGTGCTGTAGCTTTTTAGGGTCTGCACAGCGCATCCACGGGTTTGGCATTCTGACAATCTCCCCAGCAGCACTGTGAATCTTACCTCAGTCACATTGATGTGGGTGAGGAGTAGTTTGTGGTCTCTCAACACCTCAATCTGTCCTGAAATTCCATTTGACTGGAGGCGACCCAATCAACTGGCTTGGTTTTGTAACCCGTGAAGAAGGCACTCCAATGCCTCGACTTTCTGAGGAGAGTTAGCATGTCATCAAATACTCCGTCAAACCTCTGCAGGTACACTGGCCAGCTGCATCACACCTCATCACACTGTGCATGAATGTCCTTCCATTTTTCTGCAAGAGGGTAACTGTGAATGTTTGTTTTTATACTTTTTGTATTTATTGGTGGTTTTTAGTTCGATCCATATATATTGGAGTTGTTTTTTTTCATAAAGTACTGTTCAGCTGCAGCAAGTAACTATTTTGGTGCGAATATACCTTTATTCATGTCCTTTATTGCCATGTAGTCATACAGAACATGTAATATTACACAAAATTTCCTTCTGCCTGCTGTCAGGTAGAGTAGACATAAGTGCGAGAGAAAGAGAAGTGAAAGGAAGTCCCTTCAGAGACACTGAGGGTCCGTGGATTCGCCTCCAGCGCTCCCGTGGCTGCTGCAGCCATACAGACTCCTGTTCAATCCATCAGCAACCAGAACTCCAGATTGAAACCTCCGACAATATCAGGAAGCCTTCAGCACCCAAGGCCCTTCGGGAGCCCTTTCTCCTCTCAAATCCTGGTTCCAGTACCTGATTCCAGTCTCCAGCAGCCTGCAGCCCGCAGCCCGCAGCCCTTGTGGGTCCCCTGACTGCAGGTTTCCCGCACCCTTTGTGGGCCCCGCAGCCGCTGAGCCCCTCTCTGTTCTGCCACCATGGTCACTTTCCTTTGCTTCCCCTTGGAGGGGGGGGTGGGGTAGGAGGAGCATGGGGTGACAATTAACTCATTACCATGAAATCTTAATATCTTTGCCCAACAAAGAAACACTTCTTGGAAGCAATAAATGACCATCTGGACTCCTCACACCAACATCAGGCACTTCTTAGGGAAAATTCCATATTTTGCTTTCTCTGTAACTTCGTGCTCTTGTACTGGGTCTTACTCGTACTATGTATGAGATGTCTCACTGATCAGCTCACAAAAAACCCCTAAAATTGCATATTCTGCATGTGATGCTTCCCTGAACCACTGCAGTCGTGGCGAAGGGGCTCCCACGGTGCTGGTGAGTGGGAGATCCATGGTTTTGACCCAGTGACGGTGCAGGATTTCAGATTTATTGTCAGAGTACATACATGACGTCACATATAACCCAGAGATTCCTTTTTCCTTTTTACTGCAGTATTTCCACTAATTGGTAGTACAAAAAATAAACTGTACACAGTGTAAAGATGTAAACAACAGATAACAAATTTAAACCTGCAATACAGGGAGAACAAAAAGAAAATCAATGAAGTACACAAGTAAGAGCACTTAAATGAGTCTCTGAATGAGTTTGTCATTGAGGAGGGGCTCCCACAGTGCTGGTGGATGGGAGGTGCAAGGTTTAGACCTGGTGACGGTGAAGAATGGTGAGATATTTCCAAGGTAGGGATGTATGTGACCTGGAACAAACCTGTAGGCGGTGGTGGTTCCCTGCACTGGCCATCTTTGCCCTTCCTGGTGATGCTGGAGGTGTGGGCTTCTGAGGAGGTCGGAGCAGCCAGAACTCAGAACGCTTTGTGGGTAGTTTGACAACCATTACTGATAGGAGCAATTTCATCACAGCTGCGTTCCACACAAGGGAGAGCATAACGCTGAGGTACAATTTCACAAGTTAACACGGCTGCAATTTGGCAGGGTCGGTTGAATCTCCAAAATGAGGAATTGCGCACAGTAGCTTGATGTGGCCTTCTGCAGAGAGTCAAAGGTCAATTGCTCCTGACCAGTGCAGGAGGATTCCCAGAGAGGAAACAATACTGCTGACATTCCCTGGCTGACACCACAGAATGCACCCAGTCACTTCTTGAGCCAGACAGATAACGCTCCTATGGTCTGGCTTCTGTGGTTGTTATGGGTCACTTTTAAACTCAATTCCCACCCAGTTGGATGCTGCAGGCCCTGATTAAACCATTTATTCATCACTGAGCAGCTCAGTCTCAGTCAGGACACGGCAAAGGAGCAGCCGATCACAGAAAAGGAGATTGAGAGGCAGGGAGGGAGGGAAAGTGGGAGAGAGGGAAAAGGAGTAAGGGTGAGACAGATGGAGAGAGAGAGAGGGGAGGGAGACAGAGAGAGAGAGAGAGAGAGAGAGAGAGAGAGGAGGGAGGGAGGGAAAGGGAAAAAGGACAAGAGAGGGGGATGGAGAAAGGGAGGGAGACACGCACACATGCAAACACGTGCACGCACACTTATGCACACACGTGTGTGTGAGAGAGACAAACTTTGCAGCTGTGTATGTCTGTGAAATGTGTTAAATGTGCGTGAGAGTGTGTTCTGCATGCTGATGACTTCATGTGTCTCTGTGTGAAGCATATATGTGTGAGTGACAGAGAGAGGTGGTGTGTATGTGTGAAAGAGTGACAGAGAGCGGTGCTGTGTGTACGTGTCTGTGTACCCACACATCTGCACCTGGTTAACAGTGTCGAACTACACTCAGACATGACTTGAGCTTCAGCCAGATACATTTCACAACCCTGGCTGCTACTTTTAGGTTGCCTTCGTGTCACTGGTTAATCCTTTCTCAAATCAGCATGTCACACATGCTGCCTCCCAGCCCTTAACCCATCACTTCAGCCCTGTGAGCCAGCGGGGCTGACACACAGAGGGACGTCCCAGGGTGTGTGTTTGTGACCTTGCTCTGTGACCAGGCAATGTCCTGGCCTTTTGCAACTCAATGCCTCCACAACCAAGACAAAGTCTAAAGTTTCACTGAATAGGTCTCCACCTTCACCTCTTCAAAACTGCTGCAGAGAACAAATGGAGACCACCTCAAGCATTCCCACTGAACAGTCAGCGAGCTCTTACCTCCCCTTCACTGCTTTCTCCCTGACCTTTCCCCTGATTCTTGTGTCAGCAGGGCTCCTATCCAGGGGTACTGTTCTCTCATTCCCTCATACATGTGTGCAGGATGGACCTTCATTGGTCCTAGAGTTGTCACCACGAGATGCTGCAGGCTGGGAGATGTCAATCTGTCCTGGCGTGTGAGGTGGATGGAGTGCTGACGCTGGTGGTGGGAGAAGGGGTGTTTCAGGTAATCGATGGGGGCTCTTGAGCCTCCATTCCATCCACCTAGAGAATGATGCCTCATACACCGTGCTGCTGTGTATTGACTTCAGCTTGGCATTTAACATGATTAAGAACTAAGAACATAAGAAATAGGAGCAGGAGTCGGCCATCCGGCCCGTTGAGCCCTCTCTGCCATTCAGTGTGATCATGGTTGATCTGACGATAAGATCATCTCCATCTACTTGCCTTTTCCCTGTATCCCTTAATTCCCTTACTCCATCCTTTTCTTAAATATATTTACTGAGGTCAATTTTACTTCTTCAATGGGCAGTGAATTCCACAGATTCACCACACT
Organism: Narcine bancroftii; assembly: GCF_036971445.1. Taxonomy (NCBI): domain Eukaryota; kingdom Metazoa; phylum Chordata; class Chondrichthyes; order Torpediniformes; family Narcinidae; genus Narcine; species Narcine bancroftii. Next base: position 28,696,319 of record NC_091478.1, on the reverse strand, counting down.
CTGGGAAAAGCAGTTCCTCCTCATCTCTCTCCTAAATCTACTCCCCTGGATCTTGAGGTTATGTCCCTAGTTCTGGTCTCTCCTATTGATGGAAACAACTTACCTACCTCTATCTTACCTATGCCTTTCATAATTTTATATGTTTCTATAAGATCCCCCTCATTCTCTGTTCGGGTCGGCAGCAAATCCTCGTCCCATCACGTTGAGCCCTGGTGCATCTGAAGGCTGTGCGTTCAGCCCACTGATGATTCATGACTGCAATGCCAGATCCATCGAACTTGCAGATGATACAACAGTAGTTGGCTTCATCGGCAACAATGATGGATTGCATTACAGAGAGGAGATCGAAAGGCTCGTAAAATGGTTCAAGAACAACAACCTGAGTCTCAACATGGACAAGACAAAGGAGATGATTGTGGTCTTTGGGAGGACGAAGGTTGATCGTCCTTGACTACACCTCAATGGTTCCATCATGGAGAGAGTGGAGGGCATAAAGTTCCTTGGCGTGCGTGTAAAAGACAACCTATCCTGGACCAACAGCACCTCCTCATTCGTGAGCACGGTGGAGCAGAGCCTACATTTCCAAAGGAGGTTGAGGAAGGCAAGGCTACTGGCCCCCATATTGACAACATTTTACAGGGGCACAGTTAAGAATGTCCTGTCTGCCTGCATCATTGTGTGTGATGGTAGCTGCAAAGCACTGGACTGGAGGACCAATAGAGGATCATTAAAACAGCTGAGAGGATCCTTTATTGGGACTGTTGTCTAAATAGGGCTCACAGAATTATAGACGATCCCTTTCCATCCAGCGCACAGTATCTATGACTCATTACCATCAGGAAGGAAGTACAGGAACCTCCAAACCAGGCTGGGGAAGAGCTTCATCCCATAGGCTGTGAGATTGATGATGTGTAACTGTGAATATTATCTCAAATATGTAAATATATTTATTTTGATTATTTATGTGATCATTATGTACTGTGTATTGTCTGTTTTTGTGCATGCACCATGCCCTGGAGAGACATAGTTTCCTTGGATTATATATATACGATTATATATATACAATCAGATGATCAAGCAAGCTGCTTTGGGCTGAGGACATTGAGTTGTTGGGCTCCCACAGCCTCTGCAGCCACACAGACTCAATCTATCGACAACCCAAGCTCCAGGTCCCAAACTCTGATATGATCAGGAAGCCTTCAGCGCCTGAGGCCTTTCAGGGGCTCTTCTTGCCCTCGCCATCCTCACGAATCCTGGGTCCGTGAGTCCCTTGACTATGTGGGTCCCTTGACCACTGATCCCCTCGGTGGTCTGCCACTGTGGTCACCATCCTGTAGAGTAATCTCCTCTGCTTCTCCTTCTCAATAGGGGGTGTCCTCCTCACTTCCAGAGCCCTGCACTGGTCTGCTGCTCCCCTGGACTCTGCAATCCAGGGGTAGAAATGGTCACTCAATGTTTTGGGTGCATCCTTGGTGTGAAGTTGGAAATTCAGCAGCTAATTTGTACACAATAAGATCTCAGAATCAGAATCAGAATTTATTATCATGAACAAGTCACAAAATTTTTTTGTTTTGCAGCAGCCTCACAGTGGAAACATTTATATAAACTACCTTACAACAATAAATCAAAATATTGCAAGAAAAAGTCAAAGTAAGGAAATGTCTGTGGTTCATTGTCTGTTCAGGAATCTGATGGCAGAGGGGAAGAAGCTGTCTTTGTGCTGCTGAGTGCTTGTCTTCAGGCTCCTGTACCTCTTTCCTGATGGTAACAGAGTGAAGAGGGCATGGCCTGGGTGGTAGAGGTTCTTGAGGGTAGAGGCTGCTTTTTTAAGACACTGCCTCTTGTAGATGTCCTCAGTGGAGTGAAGATAGGTGCCCGTGATGTCGAAGGCCGAGTTACTAATCCTCTGGAGTTTTTTTCTTGTCCTGAGAGTTGGCACCTCCATACCAGACAATGATGAAAGCAGCCAGAATGCTCTCCGTAGTACACCTGTAGAAGTTTTCGAGAGCCTTTGGAAACATTTCAAATCTTCTCAAACCTGGTGGTGAACCTTCTTCATGATTGCATCGACATGGAGGCTCCAGGACAGATCCTTGACACCCAGGAATTTGAAATCCTTGACCCTCTCCACAACTGAGTCCTCGATGAGGACTAGTTCGTGTACTCCTGACTTCCTCCTGAAGTCCACATTCATCTCCTTGGTTTTGCTAATGTTGAGTGCAAGGTTGTTGGTGTGAAACCACCAATTAAAACACAATTGACTGCAGGCAGATGATTTATTTCAGAAATGTGGATTGGGCAGTTATTCCCATGGCCACAACATTGTGGGAAGCCTCAGAATATGAGGATGAGAGTTTATCATTGGATGCATAAAGACTGTAGAAGTGGGCAGTTACAATGTTGTGGAACAATAGAGTTTCCATGAACATGTGCCATAAAATTCATTGTCTTGTGGCAGCATTACAGGGGCAAAAAATGTTATAAATTACATTAAAAAAATAAATTAGTGCAAAAGAAGAGGAAAGTGAGGTAGAGTCTATGCTTCATTGTCCATTCAGAAATCTGATGGTGGAGGGAAAGAAGCTGTTTTTGTACCGCTGGGTGTTTGTCTTCAGGCCCCTCTACTGTCCTGTAGAACAGTAATAATCCTGTACAGATTACTCAGGAATTATCCTGCGCTTATTCTCTTTCTGCACAGTGCTTTGAAATCCTAGTTGTTGCTTCTTCCACTGGATTTCAGCATTATTTGCTGGCCTATGCAATTGTGTTATTTAATTGTGGCCTATAATTACAACACTCTATTATAGCATCGTGGGACTATGCTGGCTTTTATTGTACAATATCACCAGTTTATAGGATGAGGTTGTAAGTGGGATATGTCATTATTACAGCCTATTGCATTCTTGTGATTTTATATTGCCTTATTCAGCCATTTTGCTGCAGTATTGGATTGCCCGAGTTGTCCTTGTTGGTGGTTTGCTTTATTTGTGGCAGGTTCTGTGTGGTCTTGCCGTATTATATTCTTTTATTGTTTTGTGGATAGTTATGGTAGAATTATGTTATGCTGTCATTTTATTATTGTACTGTAGTGTGCCATTATTGCATTTGTTTCTCATTCCCTGTGCAGTATGTATAATTCTTGCTCTTGATTGATGGATGTTCACTGTACGACACTCAATTTATACGGCACTCTCCAGCCAGAATCTTTCATTGGTCTATCACCCTTTTGTAGACTATTGACATGTTATCATGTTCTACAGTAAGATTTTTGTGATTATAACATAATGATGCATTATTGAGGTGTTCAGTGAGTGGCTTTAGCTACGAGTGAAGGCAGGGATCATAGGACCATAAGACAAAGGAGCACAAATAGGCTATTCAGCCCATTGAGTCTGTCCCGCCATTTAATCATGAACACCCATTTTTCCACTCGGCCCCACTACATGGCCTTCTCCCCATAACCTTTGATGCCCTGGCTAATCAAGAACCTGCCTTAAATGCACCCAATGATCTGGCCTCCACAACCACCGGTGTCAAAAAATTCCATAGATTAACCACTCTCTGGCTGAAGAAATTCCTCTGCATCTCTGTTATAAGCGGTCGTCCTTCAATCCTGAAGTTGTGCCCTCTTGTCCTGGACTCACCCACCATGGGAAATGACCTTTCAACATCTACTCGGTCCACACCTTTCAACATTCAACATGTTTCAATGATGTCCCCTTTATTCTCCTAAATTCCAATGAATACAGACCAAGAGCTGTCAAACGCTCCTCAAATGCTAACCCTTTCATTCCTGGAATCATCGATGTGAACCTCCTCTAAATCCTCTCCAACATCAGCACATCCTTTCTTAAATGATTGAATTTCAGTTCTAATAGTTGCATCATTATTGAATTATTTGCAATAAATGAGTCTACAGTATAATCCATTTTTGGGGATTATTAGACTGGATTTTTTTCCTGGTAAGGATTTTTAAATTAAATGATAGAATTGGAGTTTCTGTGTTATGGTCCACTGTTGAATCACAGCCTTGGATTATTGATTAATTATTGAATTGATTACAATATTGGACTGTTCTATTCTAGTGTTGTTGTGTTGATGGATGGGGATGTTGGATCATTGTGGACACTATGTGCTTCTGCATTGATTGCCTGTTTTGTTGAATTATTTTATTGCCATTTCCCTCCTGGGGAATCCCAAACCACGAGCACAGTTTCAGAATAACGAATTGCCCATTTAGATGGAGAAGGGGAGGAAATCAAAAAGCATCTTAAAGCCTTGGAGCTCCCACTCCCGGGGTTGTGCAGGGCAAGCAACGGAATGAATGCAAGGCCAAGGCAGACCACGTTTTGGGAATCCAATGTTGATGGGGGTTGGACAGGAAATGGAGCTGAGGCTGAGGTCAGGCCAGTCCTGACATTCTTGACTGGTGGGACAGGCTGAAGGGGCTTCACGCTGCCTCCAACACCTCGTGATTTTACACGCTGAGAGTATGTTAAGTAGGCATTGTGGGAAGACCAACCAGGGCAGGAAGTGATGAAGGTGATGCTGGCCTCCACAATGAGGATTGTGCCCAGAAGGGCAAAGAAAAAAGACTGTTTGAGTCTGTGCTGAATTATTATTTTGCCTAGTCCCACTGACCTGCACCCCGACCATAACCCTTCATACCCCTCCCATCCATGTACCTGGCCAAATTTTACTTAATTTTAAAATTGAGCCCACATTCACTACTTCAACTGACAGCTGTTTTACATCCCCACCACTCTCTGTATGAAGAAGTTCCCTCTAAACTTTTCCCCTTTCACCCTTAACCCATGCCCTCTAGTTTGTATCTCTCCTACCCTCAGTGGAAAAAGCCTATCTACATTTACTCTGTCTACACCCCTCATAATTTTATATACCTCTATCAAATCTCCTCTTATTCATCTACACTCGAGGGAATAATGTCCTAACCTGTTTAACCTTTCCCTGTAACTCAGTTCCTGAAGTTCCAGCAATATCCTAGTAAATCTCTGCCCTCTTTCAATCTTATTGCTATCTTTCCTGTAGTTAGGTGATCAAAACTGCACACAATTCTCCAGATTTATACTTAATACTTTTATTTATGAAGACCAATATGCCCAAAGCTCTCTTTACAACCCTATCTACCTGTGATGCCACTTTCAGGGAATTCTGTATCTGTATTCCCAGATCCCTCTGTTCTACCATGCTCCTCAGTGCCCTACCATTTACTGTGTATGATCTACCCTGGGTTGTCTTTCCAAAATGTGATACTTCTCACTTGTCTGCATTAAACTCCATCTGCCATTTTTTCAGCCCATTTTTTCAGCTGGTCCAGATCCCTCTGCAAACTTGGAAACCCTTTGTCATGCCCCAGCTCCAAAGATGTCTGACTAATCTTATTGAATTTTTTGAGGATGTAACTAGTAGAGTGGATAGGGGAGAACCAGTAGATGTGGTTTACCTGGATTTTCAGAAGGCTTTTGATAAGGTCCCACACAGGAGATTACTATACAAACTTAAGGCACACGGTATAGGGGATATGGTATTGAGGTGGATAGAGAATTGGTTGACAGATAGGAAGCAAAGAGTAGGAATAAACGGGTACTTTTCAGAATGGCAGTCAATTACTAGTGGGGGTACCACAAGGCTCAGTGCGAGGACCCCCATTATTTACGATATATATTCATGATTTAGATGAGGAAATAGAGAACAGCACTTCCAAGTTTGCAGACGACACGAAGCTGGGTGGGATTGTGAGCTGTGTAGAGTCTGTTAAGTGTGTGCAGGGTGACTTGGACAGGTTAGGTGAGTGGGCAAATTCATGGCAGATACAATATAATGTGGATAAGTCTGTGGTTATCCACTTTGGAGGAAAGAATGGGAAGGCTGAGTACTATCTTAATGGTATCCAATTAGGAAAAGGGGAGATGCAAAGAGACCTGGGTGTCGCTGTGCATCAGTCATTAAAAGTGGGCAGGCAGGAGCAGCAAGCAGTAAAAAAGGTGAATGGTATGTTGGCGTTCATATCAAGAGGATTCGAGTACAGGAGCAGAGAGGTATTGATGCAGTTGTATAGGGCCTTGGTGAGACCTCACCTGGAGTATTGTGTTCAGTTTTGGTCTTATCTGAGGAAGGACATCATTGCCATGGAGAGAGTGCAGAAAAGGTTTACCAGATTGATACCAGGGATGGCGGGACTTGCATATGAAGAAAGGCTAGAACGACTGGGCTTGTACTCGCTGGAGTTTAGATGATTAAGAGGAGATTTAATAGAAACGTTCAAAATTCTTAAGGGATTTGACAGGCTGGATGCAGGAAGATTGTTCCCAATGTTGAGCAAGTCGAGAACCAGGAGTCACAGTTTAAGGATAAAGGGGAAGTCCTTTAGGACTGAGATGAGGAAGAATTTTTTCACTCAGAGGGTGGTGAATTTATGGAATTTTTTGCCACAGGAAGTGATTGAGGCCAGTTCTATAGCTATATTTAAGAGAGAGTTAGATTTAGTACTTGTGACTAGGGTCCACTGAGTGGATGATCAGCCATGATCAAAATGAATGGCAGGGTGGGTTTGAAGGGCCAAATGGCCTACTCCTACTCCTATTTTCTATGTTTCTATGCTCTAAAAATGAAGATCATGCTTGTTGCCATCAGAACCAGATGTTTGCATTAATTATTTAACCAATTGCAAAACACCGCAGATGTTGAAAATAAAACCAGAAGAAGCTGAAACACTCAGCAGGTCGGGTAGCGTCTGTGGAGAGAGGGGCAGTTTGTGATTTGCCAGACCTCGGCATGTGTAGAATTGAGAAGCACAAAGGCTGCAGGTGCCAGAATGTGGAGCAGACAAAACATTGCTGGAGGAACTCAACACGTCAGACAGCATCCAGGATAGAAATGATCATTCAACTTTTTGGGTTTGAACCCTTTATCAGGACTAAGATAGAATATGTGAAATAAGGAGGGCAAGACCACCACCCTTACCACGTTCTACTGGTGCACAATAGTTGGCTGCATCATGGTAGCTGGAAAGCATCAGATTGGAGGTCAGTATGAAGGGTGATTAAAACTGTTCAGAAGATCACTGGGATCTCCCTTTCCTCCATCGACAGCATCCACAGGGAGTGGTGCTTAAACAGGGCTCAGAGAATCATTGAGGTCCCTTCCAATCCAGCCCGCAGTATCTTTGCAAAACTACCTTCAAGGAAGGAGCTACAGGAGCATAAAATCCAGGACTGCCAAGCTGGGAAATAGCTTCTTCCTACAGGCAGAGAGACAGCTGAACAACCCTAGAAACCTTCAAATTATTTTTATACATATTTATTTTGGATCGGTGTGATTATATATGTCGTTTGTGTGTGGGGTGCACTGTGTGCATACTATGGTCCGGAGATGCACTGTTTCATTGGGTTGTATATGTATATGTACAATCAGATGACAATAAACTTGAATTTGATACTTAAAGGGGGGGGATGAATTTAGAATCAAGTGGAGACAGAGGACGAGTTGGTGGCAGGGCATGTGTGAGGGGTGAGGGCACGAGGTGGTGAGATACAGGAGGCAGCTGTTTGAGTCACTGCATTGTTGAACGTTAAATCAATCAGTTTGTAATTATGTTTAATCACCACACTGACGGATTGTTTCTAGGGATTACGATGTTGGCCGATTGTTTGATGAGCCCTTTTCCATCGTTTCATTGACGGATTGGTGTTTGGGTGGGCTTGCGTTGTGCATTCGTTATTTTATTGATGGGCGATTGTTCTCACGGATTATTGCTTGCTTCACGCTGATTATTATATTAGGTTATTGTTCTGATGGATTGTGCAACTGTTGGTCATTATATTGTTGTGCTATTGTGGTGAATTATTTTATTATGGTGTTGGAATGAGTTTGAGGCAGGTCTCAGCCCATTATTAGTGGACTTTTGATATGTGTTCCCTTTCATTTGTCTCTCAGATATGATGCTGCATTATGAAGTGACTCCTCTGAGATGCAATCACACAAGCATATCGCTAGTGCTGTGAGAATAAGACTATAAGATATAGGAGCAGAAGAAGGCCTTTTGGCCCATCGAATCCGCTCCGCCATTCCATCATGAGCTGTTCCATTCCCCTGCCTTCTCCCCATAACCTTTGATATCCTGACTACTCAGATACCTATCAATCTCTGCCTTAAATACACCCAACGACCTGGCCTCCACAGTCTCCCATGGCAGCAAATTCCACAGATTTACCACCCTCTGGCTGAAGAAATTCTTCTGCATCTCTGTTTTAAATGGGTGCCCTTCACTCCTAAAGTTGTGCTCTCTTGTCCTTGACCACCCCCCCCCCCCTACCATGGGCAACAACTTTGCCACATCTACTCTGTCCAGGCCTTGATTCATGACTGTCTCCGCTTATACTTGGGCACCAGATGCCCATTTATATCATCCATGTCGATTGAACATGTACCCATATTTTCTACCTATGGAGAGTCATAGAGTGATGCAGCAGGGAGAAAGGCTGTTTGGCCCACTGAGTCATGCTGACCATCACAGCCACCCTCTTAACATCTATCCTACATTTACTTTCATTCTCAGCTCATTCTCGTCAACACCCATGCCTGTAGGTTGTAGGGAGGTTATAGCAGCTGATTAATCCACCAGCGGCACACCTTTGGGAGGTGGGATGAAACCGCGGGAAACTCCACTCCGAGAATGTGCAAAGGCCACACAGACAGTGCCGGAGATTGAGATGGAACCAGGGTCTCTGGAGCTGCGAGGCAGGGGCTTCACCCATTGTGGCATCTCCTGTAACATGTGGCCACATCTTCAACTAAATTAAATTAAAAATTTACATTTTTAAAATTCAAAATCTAAATTTTTAAAATTCAGGCAAAGGGCACAGTAACTGGACCTTTCGGCCAACGAGCCCATGCCGCCCAATGACACCCAGTTCACCCACACCCCAGTAAGTTTTTGAACTGTGGGAGGAAACCAGAACCCCGGAGGAATTTCATGCAGACATGGGGAGATCGTACAAACTCATTACAGTGCTCCTCCCCTCCCCCCACCATTTTGTTCAGATCGCTTCCAACATTTTGTCCATACCTTGAAGGGCTCAAGCCTGAAATGTTGGTTATGTACCTTTATCTGTGCTGTATAAGGGACACTGTTTGACCTGCTGAGTTTCTCCAGCATTGGTTTTTACTTCAACCATGGTATCTGTGGACTTTTGTGTTTTGTTGCCTTACAGACAGTGTGAGATTCGAACTTCTGTCCTGGTCACTGGTGCTGTAACAGTGCTGCACTAACCGCTACGCTAACTGTGCCACCCCCTACATTAACCCTGCCGCCCCCCTACGCTAATCATGCCTCCATACCCATGTGCCAACCTGTTCCCACCTGGTGACCCTCCCCATGCTCAGAGATTGATGGATATTAATCAAGGGATATTGCTCATCGAGGAAGTTGTCACTGTTGGAGTGGGCTGAGTCAGAGTGGTAAGGCTTTGGCTCAACAGGCTTCAGTGAGAACAGGTAAGAGGCAAGGAATAGTCAGAGTTGAAGTCAGAAAGGGCCACCCTATTTGAGGAACTAAAAGGATTCAGCAAGTAGGCACAGGTAAGGGCAGGTTTCTTTGGATATCATATATTTTATTCATCTAGTCATAGTCAGTGGGAATGGCAGCCAAGGAAGGGGAATGATCCTCTTGCAAAATGTGGGTCATCAGGGAGGCCAGGAGTATCTGCGAGAAGTGCATCCAACTGCAACTCCTGACAAGCTGAGTTAAGGAATTGGAGCTGAGTTCGATGAACTCCAGATCATTCAGATGGGGTGATGGACATGAATTAGAGACAGTATCATGCCTAGGAGTCAGGAGGAGGGAAATGGGTGACAGTCAGGAGAGGGAAAGGGAACAGGCAGGCAGTGCAGAGCTCCTCTGTGGCCATCCCCTTCAATAACAGGTATAACATTTTGGATACTGTTGGGGGATGGATCTCCAGGGACAAGCCACGGAGATCAGGTCTCTGGCATGGAGTCTGATCCTGTGGCTAAGAAGATAAATGAAAAGAAGAGGTAAGCTGTAGCGATAGGGAATTCCATAGTTAGGAGGAAGAGATCGAGTATCCTGGATAGTGTTTTGACTCCCTGGTGCCAGGGTTCGAGATATCTCAGATCGAGTTCATGGCATTCTCAGGAGGGAAGGTGAACAGCCAGATGTCATGGTCCATGTAGGGACCAATGATGTGGATAGGAGGGGTGAGGAGGTCCTCCAAGGAACGTTCAGGGAGTTAGGCGCTAGGTTGAAGGATGGAGCCTCCAGGGTAGTGATATCAGGATTGCTACCCATGCCATGTGCTAGTAAGGTTAGAAAAAGGAGGATAATGCCACTTAACACATGGCTAAAGTCATGGTGCAGGAGAGAGAGCTTCAGGTTTCTGGATCATTGGACTCTCTTCCAGGGAAAGTAGGGCCTGTTCCAAAAAGACGGTTTGCATCTGAACTGGAGGGGGAAGGTTTGCTAGTGCTGCTCTGGTGGGTTTAAACTAGATTTGCAGGGGGAGGGGAACCAGAGCCAGAGCAGATAGAGGAGAGGAGAAGGGAAAAAAAATTATGTTAAAATTGTATTCAACATTAGAAGTCAACGGGTTGAAGTGGTGGAAGTGTTCTCAGGTGCATCTATTTCAATTCAAGGAGTATTGTAGGAAAGGCAGGTGAGCTTAGAGCGTGGATTGGTACGTGGAATTATAACATTGTGGCCATCAGTGAAACTTGGTTTCAGGAGGGGCAGGACTGGCAGCTTTAATGCTCTGGGCTTCTGTTGCTTTAAGTGTGATAGAACTGGGTGGGGAGGGATGAAAGGGGAAGGAGTGGCATTGCTCATCAGGGAAAATATCATAGCTGTGCTCAGCCACGTCAGACCAGAGGGCTCATCTACTGAGGCTAATTGGGTGGAGCTGAGGAGTGGGAAAAGTATGACCACACTCATGGGGTTGTATTATAGACCGTCCAATAGTCAGTGAGAATTGGAGGAACATATGTATAGAGAGATGGCAGATAGCTGCAGGATACATAAGGTTGTGATAGCTGTATGGATTGGAGTTTGTTAAATGGGTTCAGAAAAGTTTTCTAAATCAATATATAGAGGTGCCAACTAGAGAGAGTGCAATACTGGATCTCCTATTAGGGAATGAGACAGGACAGGTGGCAGAGGTATATGATGGGGAACATTTGGGTCCAGTAATCATAATGCCATTAGTTTCAAGTTAATTAAGGAGAAGGATAGGCCTGGACCTTGAGTTGAGATTCCAAACTGGAGAAAGGCCAATTTTGAGGAAATGAGAAAGGATCTAGAATGCGTGAAATGGGATAAGTTGTTTTCGGGCAAGGATGTGTGAGGTAAGTGGAAGGTGAAATTTTGAGAGTACAGAGTTTGTATGTTTCTTTCAGGATCAAAGGCAAAAGTTAGAAGGTACAGGGAACCTTGATTTTTGAGGGATATTGGGGATCTGGTTCAGAAGAGAGGTTTATGACAGGTATATGCAACATGGAGCAAATGAGGTACTTGAGGAATATAATAAATGCGAAAAAACCTCAAGAAAGAAATCAAGAGGACAAAAAGAAGACATGAGGTTGCTTTGGCAGTCAATGTTCCCTTTCCAGACTGCGTTGCAGCCTGTCAGCACACTTTCCATCATACATTTGTAGAAATTTGCCAAGGTTTCTGATGTCATACCAAACTTCCGCAAACTCCTGAGGAAGTAGAGGCACTGACGTGGTTTCTCATGATGCCATTAGTGTGTTTGGTCCAGGAAAGATCCTCTGAGATAGTGACTCCTAAAACCTTAAATTTTCTCCCCCTCTCCACCTCTGATCCCCTGATGATCACTGATTGTATACCTCTGACTTTCCTTTCCTGAAGTCAACAATCAGTTCCTTAGTTTCGGTGACATTAGGTGCCAGGCTGTTGTTGGTGCACCATTCAGCCACGTTTCCAATCTCCATCCTATACGCTGACTCATCCCCTTCCTTTATACAACCCATTATCATAGTATCATCGGCAGATTTGTAGATGGTGTTATTGTTGAACCAAACCACACAGTCGTAGGTGTAAAATGAGAAGAGCAGGGGGCTAAGAACACACCCCTGTGGTGCTTCAGTACTGGTGGAAATTGTGGAGGAGAAGTTCTTACCAATCTTCACTTATTGTGGTCTAGAGTTTGGAAATGACACCAAGATTGGAGGTGTATCTCCAGTGTGGCTACTGTGTGGATCCAGGGTATCACCAGTGTAGCTCAGTACATCTCAAGTGTCTCTCCAGTGGATCCAGTGAGGATGCAGCATGGTTCCAGTTTATCTCCAGTGTGGCTCCAGTGTGACTCTAATGTATCTCCAGTGTGGTCCCAGAGTGGATCTAGTGTGGCAGCAGCATGATCCCAGTGTGGCTCCAGCTTGAGCGATCCATTCAATAGCAGTGAGCAAGTATTTGTTGGTGTGTGCTCTCAAATCCCAGTATTAGCTGCCGTGAATACGAAGGGAAGGAGAGGCATCAAGCAGGAGCAAGCAGCAGAATTTTGGCATCATGTTTAGCACTGATACGGGCTGAAGGGTCTGTTCTTGTGATGTTCTAACAGGAGGAGGAGAAGAGACTCTGACTAGGTTAGGAGGGGTCCTTTCATATGTAGTCAGCTGCCCCAGATGGTGGGGTGGGGGTTGTAGATTGAGTTGGCAGAGGGGAGGATAGTGTGTGATGTTCTGAGCTGCAGGCCAAGGAACAGCTTCTTCCCATGGGCAGTGAAAAGGCTGAACGACCAAAGGAACCGCTCACACTAACCATCCGAGACTCTCATATATACAAAACAATATTTATTTGTTTATTTGTATATATGAATACTTGTTCTGTATATGTATTATTTGTCTGCATGTGTCTTATTTCAGGTTGTGTGTCAGTGTGTTTTGCACCGAGGACTGGAGAACGCTGTTTCGTTGGGCTGTGATCAGATGACAATAAACTTGACTTGATAGGGTGAACAGTCAGAATCTTATGCCCAGCACGCAACCCTCACACACTAGAGGATGTGTATTCAAGAGAGGGCGAGGAAGTTCAGGGGAGAGGTGTGTGGCAAGTTTTACCCAGAGAGTGATGGGTGCCTGGAATGGGCTGCCAGGGTGGTGGTGTTTAAGAGGCCTCTAGTCAGGCGTGGATATGAAGGGAGTGGATGGATATGGATCAGGTTTAGGCAGCTGAACTTTAGTTTGATTTGGTCATCATGTTTAGTACAGACATGGATCGAAGGGCCTGTTCCTGTGCTGGACTGTTCCATGTTCTGTGTTCAACCCTACCCTCATCCACCCTGCTCTCAATAATGTTGAAAGTTCAAAAAAGTTCAAATTTGTCAGAGTACCTACATGGCATCACATAAAACCCTGAGATTCTTTTTCCTGCAGGCCAGGCAGAATTTCTACTTATCAGTAACTATAGTCTGTACTTAAGAAAAGATACTTACACAAAAAAGAGAAATGTAACAAGAAAAAAATGTAAACAAACTGACTGTGCAATGCAGAAAATAAATATTCAGTAATAAATAATGTGCAAAGTAAGAGCCCTTAAATGAGTCCCTGATTGAGTTTGTCTGATGCTGGAGGGGGAGTAGCTGTTCCTGAACCTGGTGGAGCGAGTCTTGAGGCACCTGTACCTCTTCCCTGATGGCAGCAGTGAAGTGAGCAGTGTGCTGGGTGATGTGGATCTTTGATGATTGCCACTGCTCTCCAATGGCAGCGTTCCCTGTAGATGTTCTCGGTGATGGGGAGGGTTTTGCCTATTATGTCCTGGGCTGTGTCTGCTACCTTTTGGAGGGTTTTACACTCAGGGGTATTGGTGTCCCCAGACCAGACCGTGACGCAGCCGGTCAGCGCACTTTCCACCACATGTCTAGAGAGGTTTGCCAGGTCCTCCTGAAACTCTTGAAGAAGCAGAGGTGCTGCCGTGCCTTCATAACGATGACATTAATGTGTTGAATCCAGGAAAAAATCCTCCAAGATCGTGACTTCCAGAAATTTAAATTTGCTCACCCTCTCCATCTCTGATTCTTCAATGACCAATGATACTCTGGTTTTCCCCTCCTAAAGTCTGCAATCAGATCCTTGGTTTTGGTGACATTGAGTGCGAGGCTGTTGTTGGTTCACCATTCAGTCAAGTTTTCAATCTTCTTTCTGTTCACTGACTCATCGCCCTCTTTTACACAATCCACTATCGTAGTATCGTTAGCGAATTTGTAGATGGTGTTGTCGTACCGCGCCACGCAGTCATAGGTGTAAAATGAGTAGAGCAGTTCCTCTTCACCCCTCCCCAATGGCCTCAAGAACTGAAATTTAACTTGCTTTGAAATGTACTTTCTTTCTTAAACCATTTTAAACTGAAACCTATCTTCGTCCCGTCCACCTTCGATGAAGTTACGTGGCCTCTCGTTCCTCACTGTCAGCAGTACTGTACAGCAAAGGTTCTTTAACGATGTGTCCAAGTTTCAGTGAAACTTTCAGAAGTCTGAAAACTGCAATAGCACACAGTTCAGACCTTCTTTTCCTGATGTGATCTCCCCGGCCTGTGATCACACTGCACTTGCTGCCTTCAATCTCTAATTACAGGAGGAGATTAATTTTACATTTAATAAATGCTTATGTTTACACGAGAGCACTCCAATTGCTGAACAGGCAGATTCTCCCTACTCCACACTGCTACTAATTGCCTCTGTTCCTCGTGTGCTTTCTCAGGTCCATCCCAACCTGGGAAAAAACATGCCGCTGTTTTTACAGCCAGTTTTGTTTTATGGACCACGTTGATGCTTCAGGTACAAACCAGTCCAAGAGAGGTCTGACACCCATTCCACAGTCATCAAAACTCAAATGGTCAAACCCAGGATATTGGCCAGCTGAGAGGCTGAGCAGGTTGGGAGAGAAAACCACACTAGGGGACTGGTTTAACACTTCCTGCATTGTGGACATGGTCAGATGGGGAACTAGCCAGGGTCGAGCTGATGTTCCAGATGCTGTAACGATTGAACATCTATTACTGGGGCGCAATTATTCTTTTATTGAGTGATTGTCAGTGGTCTCAGTTTTTTAAACACCAAGGCATGCTTCACTCTGTGTCTGACTCTGGGAGTGTGAGGGACTGTGTGGAGGGAGCTTCGCTCTGTGTCTGACTCCGGGAGTATGTGATGGGACTGTGTGGAGGGAGCTTCACTCTGTGTCTGACCTGTGCTGTTCCTGCTGTGGGAGAGTTAGGCTATGACAGTGGGTGCTAGTAAATGTACATTTGTTTCCCACCTCTGATCTTGATGGAGACAGACTTATGGTAAGTGCACCCAAACGTTTGAGTAGATTCTGCCAGAATGTGAAGGTATAAAACAGACAGGATTGCACTTGCTTTGTTGCAGGTACTTCAAAGACCATTCAGCCCATTCAGACCACTCAGCCATTCTACCATGAACTGATCCATGCTCCCACTCACCCCCACTCCCCATAGCCTTTGATGCCCTGACTATTCAGATAGCTATCAATCTCTACCTTAAATACATCCAATGATCTGGCCTCCACAGCCGCCCGCGGCAGCAAATCCCAAAGATTCACCACACTCTGGCTAAAGGAATTCCTCTGCAGCTCTGTTTTAAATGGGCCACCTTCAATCCTGAGTTGTGCCCTCTTTGGGATCCAGGGAATTCTGACAAAGAGTGGCTGTCCAAGCAATAATAGTTACACATTTCATCTGCTTACACACACACACACACACACACACACACACACACACACACACACACACACACACACTCACACACACACACATACACATACACACACACACACACACACACACACACACACACACACACACACACACACACACACACACACTCACACACACACACACCATCCTTTTCACCGTTTGATCTGTGCGTTATTCTTCCTCCCTGCCCCCTCCTTACTCGAGGACACGAACATGATCCTTGTTGTTCACCGTTTTCTCTGACCCATGAGATGACTGGGTTTCATGGCTAATTTCACGGATGTGCTGCAGTGATTTAGGGTTTTACTTTGATGTCTGAGCACTTTCTACAGTCAAAGGCCTGGGTCCAGGTACTGCCCACTGAAGGGTTGAGGCCGATGAGTGGGGGCAACTGAGATGGAGGGCAGGTTCCCAGCGAGGTGAACCATTCCACCCCAAGGGGCTGTCTCAGGGAGGGGATTTTGCAGTGTCTCACCTCCCCTCTGTGGGGGGAGGAGGGTGCACTAAGCTGAGGGGTGGATGCTGTACACTGAGGAACACTCCCATCAGGGGGCTCACTATGAAGACGGTTCATTCCGATGCAACATGGAGAGACTAATCATGTCACCTGTGCAAACCCAACACCAGCAATGGAACCTTTGACAGAAGCCCACTGTCCAGGGGAAGCAGCCTTCAGCACACGGAGTATGACAGTCCTGAACACTTAGCCTAAACACCAAGCCTCTTCCCCTTTTCCCCTTCCCTTCGTGTGGACAGTTCTGGTCATCCAGCTGTCAGGAGAATGTCATTGAGCTGGAAGGGGGCAGAAACGATTTACCGCGTGTAACCAGTACTGGAGGGCTGGGGCTACAAGGAAGGGCTGGATCAGCTGGGACATTTCTCCCTGGATTGCAGGGAACTGAGGAGAGACCTGGTCAAGGTTTATAAAATCATAAGGGACTTGGATAAAATCCATGATTACAGACTTTTTTCCCAGGATAAGGGAATCAAAAATAGGAAAATCGAAAACAGCAGTAACTCATATATATGGACTACTCTTAGCTCAATGCTCTACTCACTCTAGACCAGTGGCTCTCAATCTTTTTCTTTCCACTCACATACCACTTTAAGTAATCCCTATGCCATCGATTAGTAAGGGATTACTTAAGGTGATTTGTGAGTGGGAAGGGAAGGTTGAGAACCACTGCTCTAGACTCAATTGTTACTTAAATATTTTGCTTGAGAAAAATTGACATTGGTCTATTTCCTTTGGAGATATGAAACTGTATACGTAACAATTCAATTAGGTACAATTAAAACAGTGGTTTTTAACCTTTTCCTTTCCACCCACATATCACCTTAAGCAATCCCTTACTAATCACAGAGCAATTATTGCATAGGGAATACTTAAAGTGGTATGTGAGCGGAAAGAAAAAGGTTGAGAACTACTGCACCCATGACCCAGCCAGAGACATCATGGCACCAGTCTTCACTCCATCAAGGGCATCTACAAGAGGTGGCATCTTAAGAAAGCAGCCTCGATCCTCAAGGACCCCCACCACCCAGGCCATGCCCTCTTCACTGTGCTACCATTGGGAAAAAGGTACAGGAGCCTAAAGACTCAGTGGCACAAAAACAGCTTCTTTCCTTCTGCTATCAGATTCCTGAATGAACAGTGAACCACTGACTCTGCCTCACTTTGACCTTTCCTTGCATTATTTTGATTTATTGTTGTAAGGTGGTTTATATGAATGTTTGCCCTGTGAACGAAACAACGAAATTTGTGTCTTGTTCATGACAATAAATTCTGATTCTGATTCTGATAATCAGAGGGTATGGGTTTAAAATGAGAGGGGAATGATTTTGAGGAACACACAGGTGGCAGGCTGCTGGTGACTTGAGGTGAGGCCCCAGTTTGCTGGCGACTGTGGTCAAAGGACTTGCGCCAGGCTGCAGACTGCTGGAGATTGGCTGAAGGGGTACCAGGTATCTGAACGGGATGCCAGAGGGTGCCGAGGGCACTGAAGGCTTCCTGATCGTGTCAGACGTGTGCACCTGGAGGACGGGTTGCCAATAGTATGGACTGAACTCTGTGTGGCTGCGGAGGCTGGGGGAGCGCTGGAGGCGAATCCATGGACACTCAGTGACTCTGAAGGGACTCTCTTTTGCTTCTCTTTCTCTGACTATGGACTGATGAATATTTTGTGTAATAAAACATTTTCTGTTTTATTACATGACAATAAAATAATCTTGCATCTTAAAGGGACATGAGGGCCTTGTGCACACAGAGGGTGGTGTGTTGTATGCAACGAGCTGCCAGAGGAAGTGGTAGAGGTGGGGATAGGTACAAATGTTTAAAATACATTTGGACAGGTACATGAATGGGAAAGGATTGGAGAAATTCTGATCTGAATGCAGACGGTGCCAAGCTCAGCAAGGAGACATTCCATGCTGCATGACATTGGTTGTGTTAACACCGATTTTCACCAAGCCATGCAGTTGGAGGTTTGAAAAAGAGGAAACGTGAATTTTCACACAGCCCTGGAGGGGTTAACTCATCAGCGTGACAGCCACTGACAATTTCAACTTTTGGTTTCTGTATACTTCAAAACCTCTTGATGCTGATTGAGACTGCTGGATCCAATACTGGAATTGATGTAAAAATTGCCACAAATTAGAGAACAATATCTTCTTGCTCTGCACTACAGCGTGAATTAATAATTCATCTCCTTTTCACAAACAATTCAAATAGTAACGGGTAAAGACCATAAGACATAGGAGCAGAAATAGGCTTTTCAGCCCACTGAGTCTGCCCCACCATTCAATCGTGAGCTGATCCATTTCCCCACTCAGCTCCACTGCCTGGTCTTCTCCCTATAACCTATAATGCCTTGGCTAATCAAGAACCTATCAATCTCTGTCTTAAATATACCCAATGACCTGGGCTCCACAACCTCCTGTGGCAACAAATTCCATAGATTCACCAGTCTCTGATTAAAGAAATTCCTTTGCATCTCTTTCTATCCTTTGAATTCCTGCTGTCCTGTCCACCTGCCAAGGTTATTTTCTCAAACTTATCTCTTTGTTGTCTAGTAATATTCAATCATGGCAGTTCTCAGAGGTGGCATCTTTCTCTGAACACTGTCCGTGGTGGGGACGATTTCTTACCTCACTGCTGCTTTAATTCCCCAGGCACCTGGGTCCTCCAGGCACTTGAGAAACGAGCTGTCAGATGTTGGAGGAGGCCAATCTGCCCCTCACTCTGATGTCACAATTGACTCTTTAACTCAGACCACATTCCCCATCCAGTGATTTCTCAAAACATCTAAAAGCTGCTCAGCACAAACCATTCAGTTATCAAGCCTGTGCTAGCCCATGTCAGTCCTATTACTGAGTGATGACTCTGCCATCCTCTTCTCCCTCACTCCCCAAAACTCCCAGCTGAAGATTCTCCCACTACCCACCACATATTGAGCAGATAAGCTGAGCGGTGGAAGGGGGGACTGAGCACCCAGTGAGGGGCCTGACCCTGGGCATGAGGAGCAAGGGTTCATGATGCCCACATGGAGAGATGCTCAGTGACCCTCCTCACACCCCAGAGAGAGATCCTGCCCAAAGTCAGCCCATTCCCTGAGGCCTGATATTCTTCATACCATCTCTCCAAGCCTGCATACGCACCATCCCCATACATGGTCTGTGTATATACCATCCCAAAATATGCATAATGTTAAGAGGAATAAACAAGATAGAACAGGGAGGTTGTTTCCATTAGAACTGGGAGGCAGAGTCTCAAGATTCAGGGAAAAGATTTAAGATTCAGATGAGGAGAAACTGCTTCTCTAAGAAAGTGGTGAATCCAAAGGAAGCAATGGAGGCTGGCTCATTAAATATATTTAAGACACAGTTTGAAGAGGGAATTTTAGGGATATGGGGAAGAGGCAGGTAGATGGAGCTGAGTCCACGGAAGACAGGCTATGATCTGATTGACTGACAGGCTCAACAGGTTAGATGGCCGACTCCTGCTCCCAGTTCCGACATTCAGATGATCCAGATGGAGAGAGAATGCGAGGGAGTGTTGAGAGGGAGCTCAACGTCCATGTGCAGGAGTCACCTGAGGGTAGCAAGTGCAGCAAGTTATTAGGTAGGCACACGGCATCTTGGCCCTTGCTGTAAGGATTGCTGACCTTGCCCTGGGAGTGCTTGGTGGGAGTTTTACACCGTGACAAAGACAATCACAATATTAGTTGATTATTAAATTAGACCATCACTCTCCTTGCGGAAGGATGCTCCAGCTGTGGGGAGACCCAGAAGGCCACTGGCAATCCAGTGAAGACCATGCTCCCTCTCTGGGAACACCAGGCCACAGAAATATCCTCAAGTAAGTAATTGACTGAAGCAGAAACCTCCCAACTGTCTCACCCCTCTCCCCACTGGGTGCCAGAAGATTAGGGCAGGGTTCAAATCTCCAAAGAGTGGCCACAACCTCTTGTGTTCACAAACATGTCCTGGCCACAAGGCTCAGGCCCAAAACGTTGCTTAGCCTTTACTTCCCATGGATGCTGCATTACCTGCTGAGTTTCTCCAACATGTTTGGGTACTGCACTCAATGCAAGACTTTCCTCTTTCACCACAGAGAGAACCAGCTGCCTTGAAAGTCAGCTTCAGAGCCCATTGCATGCGAGCACTCCCCACCCCAGCACCTTGTGTTCTATCTTTGATACAACTTTGTTTGTTGGAACGTGGGAAATGTTGCGACATAGAAGCTGCAATGATTTTCAGTCTTATTCCTGCTCTGGCTCCAATTCCCAGGAACAGGAGTGCTGGAGTCACAGATGAACATAGAACATTCCAGCACAGTACAGGCCCTTCGGCCCACAATGTTGTGCCGACCTACATAAACCTACTCGACAAACTAATCCTTCCCTACCTCACACCCATACAGTCTATTTTTCCCTGCATCCAAGGGTCTTTTAAATGCCCGTATTGTTCTACCCTCCACCACCACCCCAGCAATGTATTCCCAGCCCCCACTACACACTGTGTGAAAAAACATACCCATGATGTCTCCCCTAAACTTCCCTCCCTTCACCTTGCAACTCCCACCCTGGGAAACAGGTGCTAGCTGTCCACACTGTCTATGCCTCTCAGAATCTAGTAAACCTCTATTATATCCCCTCACACCCTTCTTTGCTCCAAAGAGAAGAGCACGAGCTCTGCTAACCTTGCCTCATGAGGTATGTTCTCCAATCCAGGTAAGGACAGCAGGAAAATCAACTGTTTCTCTAGTAGTGAGCTTATATCTTTTCCTGATATCACATCTTAACTTCTACCAGCTGTAGACAAAAAAAAAGCAAAATTGGATTAAATGAAGCAACTGGATTTGGAACTTTAGCATAAAATTACTAATGCAACAGTAACAGTCACACACAAAGTCAAAATAACATTTGGCAGAAGTTAAATTGAGGGTGGGAGCTGCCAGATCTGAGCAACCTTTGCTGATGGTAATCTCATTCACCTGATTGCACTTCACAAAACAATATCTCCCAATAAAATATTTACAATCAGCTTCTGATGGAGTCAGCTCTTTTGCACGGTTTGATCAGAGGCAGATCACGTGGTTCTATCAGTCAGATGAATTAAAAGAGGCACAGGTTTTATGTAAACTGGGTTAGAAGAACGTGCGTCAGGGACTCCACACTGAATGCAGACCCTGATGTGTTCCCACTGTCTGGAGGACTATGTCCACACTTCAAAACCGTCTTGGATATGAAAGGCTGAGAAACTAGAAGAATGTCTGGAGAGACGGGCTTTGTGAGCTCTGAGGCTAACTGAAACAATTCTACTGCTTTGAAATGAGATGGACTTGGGTCAGTCAATTCCAGCGAGTGTCACACTCCCATCTCACAGTTCCAGTGTCTCACCCCTATCTCACAGTTCCAGTGTCTTAACCCCATCTCACAGTTCCAGTGTCTCACCCCCATCTTACAGTTCCAGCAAGTGTCACATCCTCTTCTCACAGTTCCAGTGTCTCACCCCCATCTCACAATTCCAGTGTAACACCCCCATCTTACAGTTCCAGTTGGTTCAATCAGGGAGAGGGGTTTAATCATGGGGAGATGAGGTTAATCGGGGGGAGAGGAGGTTTCAATCAGGGGAGAGGGGTTTAATCAGGGGAGGGGGTTTAATCAGGGGAGAGCAGTGTTAATCAGGGAGAGGGGGTAAATCAGGAGGAGGGGTTTAATCGGGGAGAGGGGGTTTAATCAGGGAGAGGGGGTTAAGAAATAAAGCACAAAAGTCTGCAGACACCATGGTTGAAGTAAAATCACAAGGATGGAGGAACTCAGCAGGTCAAACAGTGTACTTCATATAACAAAGGAGGTTTTATCAGGACAAGAGGGGGTTAATTAAGGGGAGGTGGCATAATCAGGGGAGGGAGGGTTTATTAGGGTGAGAGTGAGTTTGTGGGGGGAGAGGGTGTTAATTAGGGAAAGAGGGGGTGTTAATCCAAACGATCTGTGGGGCAGAGGGAATTGGGAAGAGGGATGGAGGTGAAGAGGGAGGGAGTGATGCAGGACAAGGGGGAGATGAAGAAGAAGGTAGGGGAGGCAGGAAGCGGTCCGTCGGCAAGTGAGAAGTGAACAGGAACTGATCTCTGCGATGACTGCACCTTGTTATGGAGCAATTTTTGTCAAATGACAGCAGATGCCGTGCCAACGGGCGAGCCGAGGTGGTTTAGCTGAAGTATTTATGCCTGCAAGAGAGAAGTGTATGTTTTTGGAATAGCGTCTGACATCTGGGTCACTTCATTAATCTTGTACAAATAAAGCCGTCACTTCCATCCATCTCTCTCCCCCAGCACGCAGAGCGATGCCCACCCCCACTCCTGCCGCAGCCCCTCAGTGCCCATCGTCAGGGGTCTGATCTGACACAGGCGCTGGTCACTTTCCCCTCTCCCCTCCTCCGTGGCCAGCTCTCCGATCTCACCAAGCTTAAATCAACACTTAAGGGCATTGTGTGGAGAAGTGCGGATCTAACGGCTTCCAACCAGAAATCCTGCCCAGAAATGTCGTATTAGCTGTGATAAATGAGCCAATTCATCCTCCATGTCTGTCCTCGATTTTACACAGCCTTTTACAGGCCTCATATCCCTTCCCTCACCTGCATTCCCCATCCTCAAAACCCCCTCCAGCTCAACTGTCTGCTACGTCCGTTCCCACCACCTCCTCCACTCCCATCGCACAAACCCCCACCATGTCCTCCATCCCATCCCCACTGTCCCACCACCCCCACTGCCCCACCCCAACCCACTCCGTCACTTCCACCCCCTCCTCCACTCCCTATAATCCATACTCCCACCCCCACTCCCCATCACCCTTACCCCTTTCTCCACCACCTATAACCACCACCTCCACCCCCACCATCCCCATCACCCACCATCCCCACCCCATCAGCCCCACCCCCACCCTACCGTTCCTCTCTCTCCCCCTGACCCCTCCTCTCCTTCCCTCCTCTCTCCTCATCACAGATCAGCAGCCTGCATCTCCCTTCCCTCAAGCCCTCCATCCCCTTCCTGCCCCACTTTTCCTCCGCCCTAACTCTGTCTCATTCTCTGCCTCACTCCACTGTTCCCTCCTTCCATTTCCTGTTGCTTGACATTTCTGGAACATTCTTGCAAGGTGTAACTAGTGACTTTTGATAACTATGTGACTAAGTTTTCCGCTGCACTCTTTTTATTTACCAGAATCTTACGGGCTTATACGTACTGAGGGAGCGGCGGGACAGAGGGAAAGGGTGGGACAGAGGGAAAGGGTGGGACAGAGGGAAAGGGTGGGACAGAGGGAAGGGGCGGGACAGAGGGAAGAGGTGGGATGGAGGGAGGGGCAGTACTGAGGGAGGGCCAGTACTGAGGGAGGGGCAGGACAGAGGGAAAGGGTGGGACAGAGGGAAGAGGTGGGATGGAGGGAGGGGCATTACTGAGGGAGAGGTGGGACAGAGGAAAGGGACAGGATAGATGGAGGGGCAGTACAGATGAATGGATGGGACAGAGAGAAGGGGCAGTTCTGAGGGAGGGGCAGTACTGAGGGAGGGGCAGGACAGAGGGAGGGGGCAGGATAGAGGGATGGGTGGGACAGAGGGAGGGGGCGGGATGGAGGGAGGAGGCAGTACTCAGGGAGGGGTGGTAGAGTCTATCGATTGAAAGAATGGAGAGTTACTGGTGTGTGTGTGTGTGTGTGTGTGTGTGTGTGTGTGTGTGTGTGTGTGTGTGTGTGTGTGTGTGTGTGTGTGTGTGTGTGTGTGTGTGTGTGTGTGTGTGCACGCATAGTTAGCAGCTCTCTGCCTTAGGGTCCTGCAGAGATTCCTGTATGACAAGCACCCTCACAGGTGGCACTTGCTGGCCACGCATTTTCTTCAACAAGGCCAATGCCTTCATGAGGGCACATGGCTACTGACGATGGGAGTCAGGGGTTACCCAGCTCTTACAATGGCCTACTGAAAGTCTGGAACATGGTTGCCTCCAGTCAGGACACCCCTCCACCTGCGGAATTGTTTGTTGGACCCAGGCCTCAGGTTCTCACCCGGGAACCTGCCCTGCACAATCTGAGCTGTCTCTTGTCAACATCCACTGTGCCGTTCCGAGGGGTAGGGAGGAAGTTCCTGTACAGGTTACTGCTCCACACTTTCTACTTCCTTGCTCTCGTATACAGCCCAGACACGTCCCGGTGCTCAGTGTTGCCATCTGCTAATCAGGGGGATCCCCAGTGGCAGTCTCTCTATGTAGGGATCCAGGAGCTCTGGGCACTGTGGGGTGTGCACTTCCTCCTTGATGAGGACGGTAACCTTTTAATATAATTGTACAGTTGTCCTGTGTTTTATGTCTAGTAATTGTTTGATACTCCAGTATATTTGTGAAATGATGTATGTGTGAAATAAAGTATATTTTTGAAAAAAACCCAGGGTCATACAGATCCTCTGGTCCCTGAGTCGATGTGCCACCTCTCTCTATTTCCCTCTCTGTGTTGTGGCTCGAGATTTGAGGGGTAGATATTGTGTCTCAGTGTGAGCTCCTGCCAGTTCACAGCAGTGAGTGGGTAAGGGTTTGGAGAGGCTATTCCAGTGCCTCACTGGGGACGCTGACCTTTTGAGAGGGGTCGGAGGTGTCTGCCTGGTGCCCACAGTCTCTGAGGGGGACCTGTCCCCGATGGTACCCTCAGCTCATGTGTCCTGTCGTCCTTTCCCCACAGTGTCACTTTGTCCTTGATACTTTAATCCGACGGACACACATTCCTCTTCATTACCCTTTTATTGCAGAAGGATTGGGATAATTTTTACACTTGGCAAATAATGGACTTAAATTGTCTTGACACAAAATGTGAAGTTATTAAAGTGTGGAGCAAAAGGGCGAAGAAGAGAAGAAAGTGGAAAATGTGATGCGTTGTTTTAATGAATTTTTTTGTTGCCAATCCCTAACTTAATCTGATGCTTTGATGCAGAAAATGGCACTGCAGAATCAGAGTCAGGCAAGTCTTCGTCTTCTCTCAATGAATCATATCAAATGGACGAGGTTCACTGATGATGTCATCAGCGTTCCTGCCTTGCCTTCCCTCCTGGAAAGACAGCCATCCATCATCTGACAGTTAAAGAGACGGATTTTGGCTGAGCCCGTGGATTTCGTGAGCCTGCGTCGCCATGCTTGGTTGCCCACCATCTATTCTGTGCAGCATCCTTGCACAGGTCCCATGTTTAGCTTAGTTACAGTCTGCTGCCTTTCTTCACAAAAACATCAAGGGGGCAGCAGCTGAAAATGATACAAAGTGGAAGCAGTGCTGCCGGTTTCCGCGAGTCCATCATCAGAGAGGAAGCTGTGGCTCTGGGTTTGCGCAGAGCGCCAGAGTGATCACTGTATTCCACAGCTGGATGCAGAAGGAGGCATTGTTCTTCACTAGTGTGCACAGATGGGTCAGAGTGTGGGGATAGTCATTTCCACCCTTACCCTCCCCCCCCACCAACACCATCCTCCATGTTAGTAAGACAAGAAATTTCACACACTGAAGGTCAGAATCACATATTCTCAGGGCACAGACAGCATGGGAAAGACACAGAGTGCGGCTTGCTCCACACCGTCCCATCACGCACTCCCAGGGTCAGACACAGAATGATGCTCCTCCACACTGTCCCGTCACACACTCCCAGGGTCAGTCACAGAATAAAGCTCCCTCTATTCTTTGCTGATTCCAATGTCAAGAGATCCCATGCTCTGTGCCAATGCCACATTAAGTGAGCATTGCCTTTTCCCCTAGACTACCTAGTGAAGACATTGTGTGTCTTTACCTGAATAAAGGGCTCAACCCTTGGTTCTGTACCTTTATCTTTGCGATATAAAGTTCTCTGATTGACCTGCTGAGTTTCTCCAGCATCGAGTTTTTAACTGCAACCATGGTGTCTACAGGTGTTCGTGTTTTACACTTTGTCCCAGCGTGATCCTCCCAGCACCACCAGACTACTTGCTGCACGACACTACCCTTTTCCATACGCCATGGGCACAGTTCCTGCTGAAGTCACCTCCAATCCCTGGATCCCAAGGAGAGTGAGAAGTATCCGTGAATTTGTCCAACCTTTACCAAAGCGAGCTTGATACCCCTACCATGGCTTGGGAACAATTCCATTTTCTTTCCTGAGACTGTATGTACCTTCCATTCCACACCAAACCTCAGATGAAGTGACCCACTGCCTCCTCCAAATGTTTCAAGAAGGTAACTCATTTGACTAGTCAGAAAAGTGCTTTTCAGACAACTCAGACACCAGTCTATTCAGCCCTTCATTTGCACAGCCCACTCCCACACTGACGTGTCCATCCATGGCCTCGTGTACTGCAATGTAGAGGCCACTCTGAATCTGGAGAAACAACACTTATATTCCGTCTCGACAATCTCCAACCAGTTGGCTTCAATGTCCACCTCTGCTAACCCCCCTCCCCCTGTTCCTCCCCCTCTCGCTTTCCCTCATCCTTCTCACTCATTCCCATCCCATTCCCCTGCCCCTCATCCTACCTTCCTTCCTCCAGTCCCCTCCACCTTTACCCTTCCTCCCATCACAGAATACCTTTCTCAGCCCTCTGCCCCTCCCCATCACCTCTCAGCTCCTTTCCTTCCCCCACCCCTCACCTGTATTCATCCTGTGCTCCTGTCTTTCCTTTCCTCTCTCCCCACAATCTTCTAATTCACCCTGATCTTCAGATCTCAGAAATAGGGCTCAGGCCCAAAACATTGACTTGCCTGTTGTTGTCTACAGGCATTTCCTGACCTGTGAGTCCCTCCTTCACTGTGTCCCGTTCCAGTTCCCCGGCATCATTGGATACCTGTTTAACTTCCTAATCTAAAATCTTGTCAAGAGCAATTGTATTTCCTCACAACACACAAAAGGCCACTATTCCTTGTAATACACACAGGGGCTGCTATTGCCTGTAACATATATAGGGGTGGCTCAATTGGCGTGGTGATTAGTGCAACGCCATTACTGCACCAGCGATTGGGAGCAGGGTTTGAATCCCATGGTGTCTGTATGGAGTTTGTATGTTCTTCCTATGTTTCCTCCCACTATTCAAAATGTAGGTTAATTGGGTGCAATTGGGCTCGTGGGCTGAAACGGCCTGTTACCTTGCACAGGAATGGCCATTGCTTGTAATATACACAGCAGCTGTCCTTCCCTGTAATATACACAGGGGCTGCTATTGCTTGTAATATACACAGGGGCTGCTGTTCCCTGTAATATACAAAGTGAACATTCCCTGTAATATACACAGCAGCTGCCCTTCCCTATAATATACACAGGGGCTGCTATTCCCTTTAATATACACAGGGGCTGCTATTCCCTGTAATATACAAAGTGAACATTCCCTGTAATATACACAGCAGCTGCCCTTCCCTATAATATACACAGGGGCTGCTATTCCCTTTGATATACACAGGGGCTGCTATTGCCTGTAATATACACAGGGGCTGCTATTCCCTGTAATATGCACAGGGGCTGCTATTCCCTGTAATATGCACAGGGGCTGCTGTAAGATGTACTGTGCGACTGTAGTCTCCAAGCTGCACAGGAACTGCCATTCCCTCCAACATTCATACGTGTTTTCTCCACAACGCCCTCATGATGCACAGTGCTGTCCCTGAACATGGACACAAAGCTATATACACAGGGGCTGCCATCCTGACAGTTTGTGCAAAGGCTTGCAATCTCTCCAACACTGGGGCTGCTCTTCCCTATAAATCAAACAGATCTACTATTTGCATAATCTGCACCAGAGTTACGATTTTCCACATGACTCTGAGAGTGTTATTCTGAGTAATTTCTGATGCAATGCACCTGCTGGAGCCTCTCAGGTGCTGGAATCTGAGGCCAAACCCAACCTTCTGGAGGAAGCATCCATGGGAGAAAAAGAATGGTCGATATTTTGAACCAAAGCTCTTTACCAAGACTGGGGAAAGTTAGCACAGAAGCAATAGAAAGAGGACAGGATGGGAGGGGGAGGCAGAGGCCCAGCAAGATGCACTTCACCAAATCACAGAACATTATAGCATAGAAAGCAGACCCTTCGGCCCTTCTAGTCTGTGATTAACTATTATTCTTCCCAGTCCCACTGACCTTCACCCAGTCCATAGCTCTCCATACATCTCCCATGCCCGTATCTGTCCAAATTCCTCTTAAATATTATAATTGAGCCTCCATTCATCACTTTAGCCGGCAGTTCGTTCCACACTCCCACCACTTTTCTGTGTGAAGAAGTTCCCCCGAATGCTCCCCCTAAACTTTTCCCATTTCACCCTTAACTCATGTCCTTTAGTTTGTATCTCACCTATCCTCAGTGCTATTCCCTGTATGGTGTTCAGGGGAAGCTGTATGCTGTCAGTCCATTGTGGTGTAGCTGGTTCAGCCACTGACTCTCAGCCCCAGTTAGCTGGGTTTGATGGTGAGCTCTAGGACAAATCCTTCTGCTGTTTCTCTGCTCATATCTTTGATAGCCCTCAGCACTCTCCAGTATTTTTAGCACCTGCAAACATAATAACCTATCCATCAACTTTTTCATCCAAGTCATTTACAAATATCACAAGCAACAAGGTTCCACACTGATCTCTGTGGAACACCACTGGCCACAGACCTCCAGTCTAAATAACAGCATCTCATCACAACCCTCTGTCTTCTACGGGCCAGCTAATTCTAAATCCAAACTAGACACTCAGGTAGAAAAGTTGATACTCAGGTAGATAGAGTGGTGAAGAAGGCATTTGGAATGTTGGCCTTCATAAATCGGAGTTTTGAATTCAAGAGTTGGGATGTTATGATGAAATTGTACAAAGCATTGGTGAGGCCAAATTTGGAATACTGTGTGCAGTTTTGGTCACCAAATTATAGGAAGGATATAAACAAAATAGAGAGAGTGCAGAGAAGGTTCACGAGAATGTTGACAGGATGTCAGGGTTTGAGTTACAGAAAAAGGTTGAGCAGCCCTGGGGCTTTTTTCTCTGGAGCGTAGAAGATTGAGGGGGGATTTGATGGAGGTGTTCAAGATTTTAAAAGGGACAGAGAGAGTCAACGTGGATAGGCTTTTTCAATTAAGAGTGGGGGATATTCAAACCAGAGGCCATGGTTTGAGATTGAAGGGGGAAAATTATAAGGGGAACATGAGGGGAAATTTCTTCACGCAAAGGGTGGTTGGGACGTGGAATAAGCTTCCGGCGGAGGTGGTTGAAGCAGGGATGTTATTTACATTTAAGGAAAGACTGGATAATTACATGGAGGGGAGAGGATTGGAGGGGTATGGACCAGGTGCTGGTCAGTGGGACTAGGAGGGTGGGGATTTTTTCCAGCATGGACTAGTTGGGCCAAATTGGCCTGTTCTGTGCTGTATATGGTTATATGGTTAGAAGGCCAAGCAGTGGGAAAATGGGTCAGCTCATGATAATGGTGGGGCAGACTCAATGGACTGAATAGCTTATTTCTGCTCTTATATCTTATGGTCTTATCAACTCACCATGGATGTTTAAAAAAAATTACTACATGGTAGAAGCCAATTGTGGCCATTGAAACCTGTGAAATCCAATTTCACCCAAATTAACCTACAACCTGTATGTTTTGTAGGGTGGGAGGAAACCAGAGCACCTGGAGGAAACCCATTCAGACATGGGGAGAATGTACAAACTCCTTACAGGCTTCACTGGTCAACCCCAAGTTGCGGGCACTGAAATAGTGTTGCATTAACTGCTATGCTTACCATGACGCTAATTAATCTGTACCTTCTGAATCAGCCTTGTGAGGGTCCTTGTTAATTACTGAGGTCCATGTAGACAATGTCCACTGGCCTAATCTCATCAACCACCTTCATCACCTTCTCCAAAAACCCCATCGGATAGGTAAGACATGTCCTGCCCCCTCACAGACCTATGCTGAATCTCCCTAATCTGACCAGGACTTGTCAAATGTGCATAAATCTTATCCCTACGTAGCCTCACTAGTCGCTTCCCTATCACTGACATGAGGCTCACCAGCCTATAATTTCCTGGATTATGAAGAAACAACCTGGGCTGCCCTCTGGTCCACTGGGACAACAGAGATTTGTGAGGCAAGCTTTATACACAGAGCGTGGTAAGTGCCTGGAATGTTCTGCCAGCGGGAGAATATTGTTCTGATATGACAGCCTTGTTTCAGAAGTACTTGGACAGGCACACAGACAGGAGGGGACAGAGGGATACGGACCAGGTAGATGGGATGTTAGATTGGCAACAAGCTCGGCACTAACTCTTCTTGTGCATGGGCAGTTCCAAGACCATCGAAACTTTATTAATGTGCTATCAATAACTCCAAAGACTAGATGTTACTTGACTGATTGGCTTTTATTACCATAAACTGATAGCACATCAGATGTTGCTGACCTGAGATCCGAGATTGTTCTGGGGGAGGGGTTATGGTGTTGCCCCTTTATTAGGGGAATCAAGGAGGAGGAGTCGCAAGTATAATCAGCAAGGGGTGGGCCAGCCATTCGTGTACAAATAGTAGTACAGTGGTTTCGCCAGAGCTACCCACTCCCTCCCCAAGCAATAAACACTCTCCTGTTCTGTGCACCTTAGATCACCTCTTATTTACACATTCGATATCCTGTGTGCCATGTTCTCACCCCTCACCCAGCTTGTCCCTGGATTCACAATCCCAGCAAACCGAAAACATGATTTTCCTCAGTCACATCATTCATCTGGATCACAGGGAGCAGGGTTCCATTCTCTAAACCATGTGGCACCCACAGGTCAAAGTCTGACATCCCGAGAAAGATCTACTTTCTATTTCTATCGAAGCATTGGCCCGAGTTCCGTGCACTCTAACCTGGTGCCCAACATCCGATGTGTGAGCTCACCAAAAGCCTTTGGAATGATCAACCACACCACACCAGTTCCCCTTTTCTCTGTACACATTCTCAGGCAAACACAATTTTCTATTGATAATTTCATACTGAACGATTAATCTTTTTCAAAATGTCCTGTTGTTCCTTCTTTCCTTATATGTTACACATCCCAGCCTTCTCCCCACTAATGTTAGTCTTGTTAGCAGGTAGTTCCTTGCCTTAAGAGTCATCAAGCTGTACAGCATAGGAGTTCAGGTTTATTGTCATCTGATTGTCTTTCTTTGGCTTGGCTTCGCAGATGAAGATTTATGGAGGGGTAATGTCCATGTCAGCTGCAGGCTCGTTTGTTGCTGACAAGTCCGATGCGGGACAGGCAGACACGGTTGCAGTGGTTGCAGGGAAAATTGGTGGGTTGGGGTTGGGTGTTGGGTTTTTCCTCCTTTGTCTTTTGTCAGTGAGGTGGGCTCTGCGATCTTCTTCAAAGGAGGTTGCTGCCCGCCGAACTGTGAGGCGCCAAGATGCACGGTTTGAGGCGATATCAGCCCACTGGCGGTGGTCTAACCCAATGAAACAGCATATCTCCAGACCATAGAGCATACACTCAAGATGCCCGGTACCTTGAAGAGCTCAGGCCCGAAATGTTGGTTATGTATCTTTACCTCCTATGGTTGCGAGATCGGCCGAGTTCCTCCCACATTTCTCCAATCACAGTGTCTGTAGGTTTTTGTGTACATTGTACATTGTACACACAAATGATACAGAGTGATCAAAAAAAAATTTACACCCCCCCCACACACGAGCACACACACACACACACACACACACACACACACACACACACACACACACACACACACACACACACACACACACACACACACACACAGGAAGAAAGAAAGTTTACAGGTTTCTAGAATTGGTCAGCAGTCTCACTGCCTCAGGAAGAAGCTCTTTCCTAGCCTGGAAGCCTTCGTTTTTATGCTCCTGTACCTTTTCCTTGAAGGTAGTGTTTCAAAGAATCTATGGGCCCTTTGGCCCATCTTATCTGTGCTGACTGTTTGTCTATCGACACTCTTCCCATTTGCCTACCTCAATTCTTCTCTGCCTCTTAGTGTCTGCCTCTTAAACTCGAATCTGATTCCACCATCTCTTCTGGTTGTGAGTTCCACTGAGATGTCCTTACTCTCACCTTGACCCAAACTCCCTTCTCCCGTTTTTTTCTTGATGGGGAGGATGAATTATCCAACTCTCGCTGAGTTAATTATTTCCTTCCAATTCACAAGAACAAAGACCATTCAGTGTCTCCAACTCTGTCTCCAGAACGCGGGATGTAGATGTCTCTAACTTCTCTGAAACTCTCTTCTGATGACTATTTGGTTCATCCAGTTCCTCATTTTCGCCCAACCTCTGGTTCCTATATATTCAGGAGTTGCTGTGAAGACAGATGCATTGTTTAATTCCTCTACCATTTCTTTATTCCTTGTGATAAATTCTCCCATGTCTCAGAGTTTCTGAATGAAATTAAAATGTGCTGGAGGAACCCAGGAGGTGGAGAAACATCAGTGGGGAAGGAACAGTTGCTTCTTGGGGCCAGAACCCCTTGCCCAAGGAAGGGACCAACTCTTTCTCTTGCTACAGAAGCTCTTCGAGTCCATATTTATGCTTCTGGCCCCGCTGCCTTTATCCTCCATCTTGTCTGTTTTCCAATCCGTTTCATGGTCCATCTTTGCTGAGTTCGACAGTCCTCTGACTTCTGGACTTCTGATACCTGTGGCCTCAGCAAGTAGGGATTCTAGTGCATCTGCACAGTGTACTTCTGTATATGACAATAAAGTCTCGGTACACGTTGTGGCACTGACTGCTCAATCATTACACTGGAGAACACTGGACACCAACAAATGGGAGAGTATTGGACTGGACAGGAAGGCTGGGAGTGAAATGTTGCTCTTCACCTTCCAGGGACTCATTGAAATATTTTGAATGTTGAAAGGTATGGACAGAATAGATGTAGAAAAGTTGTTTCCCATGGTGGGGAGTCTTGGACAACAGGGCACAACTTCAAGATTGAATGGCATCCACTTAGAACACAGATGCAGAGGAATTTCTTCAGCAAAAGGGTGGAATTTGTTGCCACAGACAGTTGTGGAGGCCAGGTCATTGGGTGTATTTAATGCAGAGATTGATAAGTTCTTGACTGAGCTGTAATTGGACATGGATTATTCACATTCCCATGGAAAAACAAAGTGGAGCACCATCATCAATGATGTAATTTATTGCAAAGATTACAAAATCTGAAGCAAACTTTGCTGAAATTCTCCCTCTTTCCAAAATGACTGCGTTAACTCATAACGGAGGGACTCATTTCACCCCCCCCCCCAAATATTTATGAAGGTTGGTTAAAACCAGAAGGAACGATCATGTTGATTGTTAAACTGGGCCTTTGAGTCTGCAAATTGCCGTTCAGATGAGAGATTTCTCATATCCAGGCAACATGAGCTGGATTTAATATCCGCCCAACTTCACGGTATAAATCAATTGCTAGAAAATTGAAGTAATTTCTTGAAGGAATCAGAGACAAAAAGTCACTTAGTCTCTGAAAAATAGGCAGACTCCATCATATCAAGTTCCTTAAAACAAGATATATTGAACTATCGGCATGTGGCGTCTCCTCTGTGTGTGAGCTACACTGCAAGATTTGATTAGAGAAGATGATGCATTTTTTCATTAAAGGGATATTATCTCCGTTATCATCCTTGTAAATTCCAACTTATTTTTCAAAACATTGCTCAATTTCTCAGCACTGTGCACCTTTCTTGTATCCACTCCAAATGTCCCTGTTGGACCTCATCATTGGTTATGAGGATTTAGAAGGACAAGGGGATCATAGCGGCCGCATACAAAACGTGGCTCTCCTGCAAAGCGGGAGAACACAAATTTATGCAAATTATCCTCCGGTCAATCAGAGCTTCAGAGAGAAACAAAATTGTGCTGGTGGAATTCAGGGGGGTGGAGAAGGAATTCAGCGGGGGAAGGAGTGGTGGCTGCTTGGCCCAGAACCCTTTGTCAGGTCCAATGAAGGGCTCAGTGCTCAAGGGCAGCAGTGGGAAACATGGGGAAGTTCTGAATGGGCTGTTGTAATTGATTCTGGGGTACGATAGAACCATAGAACCATAAGAACACTACAGCACTAAAACAGGGCCTTCGGCCCTTCTAGTCTGTACTGATCCATTTTTCTGCCTAGTCCCACTGGCCTGCACCCAGTCCATATTTCTCCATATCCCTCCCATCCATGTGTCTGTCCAAATTCTTCTTAAATATTAAAATTGAGCCCACATTCACCACTTCAGCTGGCAGGTCATTCCACACTCCCACCACACTGTGTGAAGAAGTTCTTGGGGTCATCAGTGGAATCTCAGTGATCTCGAATCCAGTGCTGGATCCAATTAGCTCAGCATCTAAGCAGCAATTATCTGCAACATGCCTCAGGTTTGCAGGGAGACTCAGTTCAGCCACTCAGCACTTATCCTCCCACCCCTTCCCCTTCCTCGCCTTCTCCTCACTTCACCATCTCATCTCTTCCCCTATTGCTACCCCCAGCTCTCTCTTCTCCCCCTCCCAGGACATGTGTATGATTGCCTGTGTCTCATGGTATGTATGTAACATCAGATCTTCAGTATCTTCTTTGCCTTACTGCCCAGAAGCTCTGTAGGGACAGGGACTACCGGCATTAAAGGAACAGCATCAGCCTTTCCGAGGAGGTGGAGGTGAGGAGAGACACAGTGATGGAATAGGTGTACTATCTGGCAGAGAGGGACTGACTGTTTGCAGTTGTTGAAATGTGTTGGGTGCAGCTCAGATCCTGCCCAATGACACCAGGAGCCTTGCTCGTTATGGGGGAGGGAGGAAATCCTTGGGCTGTTCCATGGAACGGATGGATAGGTTCCTCGCAGTGAGCACTTTTACTCTTTTTACACTGTGTAGCACGTCAAATGACTCAAAGACTTTTAGATTCAAACCAAGGCTTTTATCACCAAAAGACTGGAGCGTAGTACATCAAGGTCGACTAGTCCAGACTGGCCTGGATCTGGCCAGTAGGTGTGGCTACAGCTCTCAGCCAATCATTAGCACTGTATACAAATATATACAGAGGTGATAGGATCCTATACTATCACACATTGATACTTCAAGCCGGGAATAATCCACCTTTAATATGCCTTGCTTAACCTGTGTAAATGCAATGAAGGCAGATGGGGTGGAGGTTGGTGGGGGGGGGGGTCATTTCAGACACAACTTTTATTCGCCAAGCGATGTAATATCATAAACAAAGCAGGGCAAGTGTAAAAGGGCGAGCCGTGTTGGCGGGTCCAAACAGGAAAAGAATGTGACATCCTGCTTCTTCTGCTCTGGGAAGCTGGCTTGCTGTGTAAAAGGATTCATTGACTCTGTTCTGTATGAACAAGCAAGCCAGCTTCCAGAGAAAGGTAGTATACATTGCAATAATGTGGGTTTTTAGTGTAAAAAGAGTATATAATTGAGGGCCAGGGTGAAATGGCGACACTCGGCGTGAAGCCGCAAAACAGCAAGGTCCGTAGAGGAGGTGGTGAGGAGAGGTCAAACCTCTGGCATTGCACAGGAATGGACGAGGAGGAGCGTCTGAAATTGTCCAAAGCTAGAAATTCCAGATGACAAGAAATGGGGTGAGAAATGGGGTGAGAAATCTTCGCCTCAGTCACCATACAGGCATCAGACAATCACCATACAGACAGTGTACAATCACCTGTTGTGGACATGTCCCTGGTGTTGGACAGAAGTATGTATCATATGTGGTCTGTGTACTGGGCTATGTATATCACATGTGGTCCATGTACTGGGCTATATCACATGTGGTCCATGTACTGGGTGTGTGTATCACATGTCATCCCTGTTTTGAGCTGTGTGCATCATATGCCATTTGTGTACTGGGCTGTGTGTATCAGACATGATCTGTGTACCAGAATGCGTCTATCACACAAGGTTCAAGTACTGGGCAGTGTGTATCAGACCTGATCTGTGTACTGGGCTGTGTGTATCACACATGGTCTGTGTACTGGGCTGTGTATATTAGATGTGGTCCATGTAATAGGCTGTGTGTATCACATGTGGTCTGTGTACCGGGCTGTGAGTACTACACGTGATCTCCGTAGAAATATGAAGCTTCATGTATAACAGGCATGGAGCTGCGAACTTTCACCCCCACACTGAGACAAATTAAAGTTATTTCTGGGACTTCTAAAGTCAATGACACGGAGACCATTGATGTTCCAGCTTGCACTCAACAATATCTGCTTACAAAATCATTTACATCTGTTCCAAATTCTCAGCAATTTTTATGAGTTTAAAACCACAAAGTCATGCTCAGCTTATCACACAGTGGAGGCTCCCTCACCGATTGCAGAACACAATCCATGCCTCCTGATCCACACACCTCAGGACTCCCCTTCTGTAGCATGCTCCTCTCTCAGTACTGTCCCTGCCTCAGGACTCACCTCTCTCAGTACACCCCTCCCTCAGGACTCACCTCCTTCAGTACTGCCCCTCTCTCAGGACTCCCCTCTCACCGTGTGCCCTTCTCTCCAGACTCCCCTCCCTCAGGGCTTCCCCTCCCACAGTGAAACTAAGCTCCCTCTGCACTGTCCCATTCCAAACTCCTGGGAATAGGCACAAGATTCCTGGAGAGTGTAGTAGAACAGAAAGACCCAGGGGTACAGATACAGAATTCCCAGAAAATGGGAACTGAGGTGGACAAAGTAGTGAAAAAGATGTTTGGCACATTGCTCTTCGTTGGGCGGGTAAGAGTTCAAAAGTTGACACCTCATGATTCTGCTGCACGAGGTGTAGGTGAGGCAACACTCAGAGTAGTGTGTGCAGTTCTGGTCACCCAGCTACAGGAAAGAGATCAATAACTTGGAAGACGTGCAGAGGAGATTCACTGGGAAGTTGCCAAGTTTCACCGGGAGGTTGCCGGGAGGGGTTGGGTTATAGAGACAGCTTGCACAGGCTGGGTCTTTATTCCCTGCAGTGGAAAAGGCTGAGAGCTAACCTTATAGAAGTTTATATCCTCCACGTTATGAGGGACATGGATGAAGTGAATGCTCACAGTCTGTTTTCAAGGTTGGTAATTCGAGAACATGAGGAGGGAAGAGGAATCTGAGGGACAGCGTTTTCACTCAGGGGGTGGTGTCTGCAACAAGCTGTCCGTGGAAGTTGTAAAGGTTGGTCCAATCACATTTGGGCAGATTTATGGAGGGCTGGGAAGGATATGGATGAAATGGAGGCAAATGAGACAGGCCCAGAATGCCAACTCAGACAGCAATGATGAGATGGGCCAAATGGCCTGTTTCGTGATGGACAAGACGGAACTGAGGGGAAATTTTCTCCGGCATTTCCAACATATCTCCACAACCAAAAGATGTATGAGCAGAAATAGGCCATTCAGCCCATCGAGTCTGCCCCACTCGATGAGCTGATCCATTTCCCCTCTCAGCCCCATTGTTTGGCCTTCTCCCCACAACCTTTAATGCCCTGGCTAATCAAGAACCTATCAATCTCTGCCTTAAATACACCTAATGACCTGGCCTCCATAACCACTTGTGGCAACAAATCCCATAGATTTACTACCCTCTGGCTGAAGAAATTCCTAGGCATCTCTGTTCTAAGTGGACGCCCTTCAATCCTGAAGTTGTACTGTCTTGTCCTAGATTGTTCCACCATGGGAAACAATTTTTCTACATCTACTCTGTCCATGCTTTCAACATTCAAAATGCTTCAATAAGATCCCCCCTCATTCTCCTAAATTCCGAGTACAGGCCAAGAACTGTCAAAAGTTCTTCATATGAGAACCCTTTCATTCCTGGAATCATCCTTGTGAACCTCCTCTGAACCCCTCTCTAACGTCAGCACATCCTTCCTTAAATGTGGAGCCCAAACTGCTCACATACTCTAAGTGAGATCTCACAAGTGCCTTATAAAGCCTCAACATCACATCCCTGCTCTTGAATTCTATTCCTCTTGAGATGAATGCCAGCATTGCAATTGCCTTCTTCACCATCGACTCAGCCTACAAGTTTACCTTCAGGCTATCCTGCATGTGGACTCCCAGGACTCTTTACATCTGGGAATTTTCAATTTTCTTCCTATTTAAAAAATAGTCTTCCTATTTATTTTTTCTTTGGAAGTTCACAACTGTACACTTTCTGCCATATTTAAATTGTATATCTCCATTGGATAACTCCATGGGCAATCATTTAAATGATGGTGCATCTTCTCCCACAGCTGGCAGCCTTGTCCACACGCCCATTCCCCAGCTCTCTGCCCATCCACTGCAAACATCAGCAGTGAAAATCTGTGCTCCGTCCCAGCCCATCTCAGTGTTCTGGTCACCAACGGAGGGAGATGAGAGAGGAGGTGAGGCAGCTCAGGGTTCACGCGCAGAAGCAGAGGAGAATTATAGTCAGGGGTGACAGAATGGGAAGAGCGAGGAGATGTGAACGGCTCGGGACAAAGTTCGGCATGAGAGCAGTCCACAGATGGTCATCCACACGTTGACGGTCAGTGTGCTGAATATTTCCATGCTGTAGCTTGCTGACAATAGAACATTCCTTTCAAATGGAATGAGCAGGTCTTCAACACTACATTTTAACAATCCTCAGCTAGCTCAGTGAATGACCCCCCCTCCCCCCCCACTACCGATCAATCTGGGACTGTGGACGCGGCAGGACAAAGCTCTCCGCTGTGATTTGAATTGATTGTTGTGTCGAACTGCAGCCTGTGCTGTGTGTCAGTAACCCTACACCAAGCTCGTTACTGAGCAGCTCTTCCATAGAAGTGTCCACTCCTTTAATCTCAGTCACTTGGTCAGAGGCACGCGTTGCAGACAAGCTGCCAGTAATGACCCACTGGAATATCTCTTCATGCCAGCTCAGTTTTCATTGGGTTGTGAACACATCGTAATCTGACCAACTACAAGGCAAAGCATTTATTACTGAGCTAACTGAGGTTTGTTAAAATACAGCGATGAAGACCTGCACGGAAATATTCGGCACACTGACCATCAACGTATGAGTGACCATCACTGGTTGATTGTGTGACTGATTGTCACTGTGTGAGTGACCATCACCATGTGAGTGACCATGTGAGAGACCATGAGTGACCGTCACTGTGTGAGATCCCATCACGGCCTGATTGACTGTCATCATGTGAGCCACTGACACCATGTAAGTGACTGTGTGAGTGACTGTGAGAGTGACCATTTGAGTGACCATCACTGTGAGTGACCATGTGACAATTTGAGGGACCATCATCATGTGAGTGAATGCCACCGTGAGAATGAATGCCACCACGAGAGTGAACTACATTGGGATGTGTGACGAAACTTAAGCACCCGGACAAAATCCACTCAGTCACAGGTCGAATGAGCGAACTCCACACATATAGCTCTGGAGGTGGGGATTGAATCCAGGTCTCCCAAGATGAAAGGCAGCGGCTCGACGAGCCAGGTGAGTGAAAATGTTTGTGACTCACAATGATGAGAAGGTTTCCAGGACAGAACAGAACACTGCCTGCTGCAAACAGTCCCTGCAACAAATAGGCCATTCAGCCGAGCAAATTTGTGTGTGCCCACAAAGAACAAAGGGCTTAATGCCCATCGTGATGCTGATGGTGCAATCATGACCCAATCACACATCCAATACCAGAGTATTGATCTGCACACCTGTCCAATACTGAACTATTGATCTCCACACACGTCAAATACCTGACTATTGATTCCCACACACATCCAATGTTGATCCCCACACACATCCAATACCAGACTATAGATCCTCAAACATGTCCAATATTGAACTATTGATCACCACACATATCCAATAATGGACTATTGATCCCCACACACATCCAATACCAGACCATTGATCCCCACACATTTCCAATACTGGAGTATTCATCTCCACACTATTTTGTTTCCATGGCACAGGAGGACAGAGATGTTCTGGAACTCTCTCTTTGCCTGGAGAGGGTAGGAAACAAGATTAGTCTGGGCTTCAGAATGGATCAAGATCAGCTCTGGAGAAAGAACTAGCTACATGACAGTGGACTAGCATGGACCTGATGGCCCAAATGGCCTCCACCATTGGTTAGATGTTTCCTTCTGCAACACAGTGTCATTCGATAATTCTGAAGTCTGCCTTATTGTAAAAAGTACTCAGTACATGGTTTGGTTGCCATGGTAACAAGGGTTAACATACTCCACTTTACATGGAAGCCTGTGTGCTGGCTAGATTAATTTGGCCTTGTCAAGACCCAGCCTAAAAATAGGTCAATCCTACAGCTCCCTTCAACAGGCCAGTGAGACCGCCAAGTTGCTGTGCTAATGGCAGTCTATATTAAGCCAACATCCTCGGTCAATGAGGACTAATGTGATGCAGAGCTGGAATGGCCTGTTTGCTCAGATAACAAGCCCTGGGTCTGTGCCAGGATGGGTATAAATGGTTCCTGTCACTCCTGAGGCAGGGATTCAGTCCAAGGGCTGGAAATGTTTCTGGGGATGTTGGCACTGGGATTGGGGAAGACACTGCATGCGGCTGGGAGAATCTTTAACATGCAGAGTAGGGGTGGAGGGGAATGAAGGCTTGACCCAACCATGGGCAGTGGAAGAGAGCCAGAGAGCAGGAAGAGGCCTGTAAGCCTCCTAGTGCTGCTCCTGTGCTGGAAGCAAGGGTCTGTGGCGCTATTGGAGAAAGGACACTCGACTGTGCCAACATTTCAGCTTACAGCATCTCCCAAGGCTCCAGCGACTCTCTTGTGGAGTTACACTTTATTGTAATGCACACACACACACACACCATTTTGCAAATCTCCCCACATGAAGGTATTTTGTCTTGGCACTGGATGTGTTACTGCAGTCTGCACCTTCCAGAGATGGTCCGTCCAGAGAATATCCTCACAGTGAAGGTCGTGAGGTCATGTTGCAGTTCCAAAAATCTCTGGTGAGACCACACTTAGAGGATTGTGTTCAGTTCTGGGCACCTCATTACAGGAAAGATGTGGAAGCTATGGAGAGGGTGCAGAGGAGATTCACCAGGATGTTGTCTGGATTGGGAAAATAAGTCTAATGAGGCAAGGTTAGCAGAGCTGGGACTTTTTTCTTTGGAGCGAAGAAGGATGAGAGGAGACTTGATAAAGGTCTACAAGATTATGAGAGACATAGATAGGGGTGGACAGCCAGCACCTGTTTCCTAGTACGCAAGTAGCAAACACTAGAGATATCTGTACAACATGAAGGGAGGGAAGTTTAGGGGAGACATCAGAGAGTTGTGGGTGCCTGGAATGCCTTGCCAGGGATGGTGGTGGAGGCTGAAACATTAGGGGTATAGGGGCATTTAAGAGTCTTTTAGATAGGCACATGGATGGAAGAAAAATAGAGGGCTATGGGGTATGGAGGGTTTAGTACATTTTTGATGGGAATATTCTGGTATTGGACATATGTGAGGAAAAATAGTCTGGTATTGGATGTGTGTGTGGGGGGGGGGGTCAATACTCCAGTATTGGATGTGGGCTGAAGGGTCTGTCCTGTGCTGTAATGTTCTGTGTTCTACTGGTGAAGCCAAATGTGCAGTTTTGGTTACCTTACTACAGGAAAGATAGTAATAAGATTGAAAGAGTGCAGA
This sequence comes from Narcine bancroftii, assembly GCF_036971445.1. Taxonomy (NCBI): domain Eukaryota; kingdom Metazoa; phylum Chordata; class Chondrichthyes; order Torpediniformes; family Narcinidae; genus Narcine; species Narcine bancroftii. The sequence goes on along the minus strand of NC_091478.1, from coordinate 28,654,483 downwards.
GGAGATTTAAGGACATTGGTGGGACTTGAGTAACTGAGTACAGGGAAAGGTTGTACAGGTTAAGACTTTATTTCCTGGAGTGCAAAAGAATGAGGGAAGATTTGATAGAGCAAATGTAAGTTGCTTTTTCCACTGAGGGTAGGTGAGATACAAACCAGAGGATATGGGTTAAGGGTGAAAGAGGAAAAGTTTAGGGGGAACATGAGGGGGAATGTCTTCACACAGAGAGTGGTGGGAGTGTGGAACGAGCTGCCAGCTGAAGTGGTGAATGCAGGCTCAATTTTAATATTAAGAACAAATTTGGCAGGTACATGGATGGGAGAGATATGGTCGGCTATGGGCTGGGTGCAGGTCAGTGGGACAAGGCAGAATAATAGTTTGACACAGACTAGAAGGGCCAAAGGGCCTGTTTCTGTGCTGTAAAGTTCTATGGTTCTATGGATTTTTGTCATTTTTGTCCAGCTCTTTGCTTTGAGACCGGTCCTTGGTTCTTGGCACCAGAGCAATAATTTCTAATTTACCTTCCCACCGCTGTCACGGCTCTCCTCAGCAAAGAGTTTCTTCTCATGTCCCTGTGGGGCTTCTCGCTGACCAGTCTGGTCCTGAAGACCTCTCCCCACCACCAGAAACATTCTCTGCATCTGCTCCATCAAAACCCTTCGCTGTTTTACACCCCTCCACCACTAGATTTCCCCCCCCCCACCCCCAGACTCCCTCTCTCAAGCAGAGAGAGGCACATTCTCCTGCTGGGTGGCCTGGGATCATCCTATCTTGTGACTCTGCTATTTCTAGCCCCCCATCTGTACAAAAGGGTTGGCTTTTAATCTTGTAGTCACTTCCTGTGAAGTGCTATCAGATGGTTTGCAGTGATGAAAATGCTCCTTACATAATAGAATAACTCGGGCTATATGTGGACAACAAGTATGAGATCACCAAGGTTCAAGATTCAAAATCCCATTATTGTCACGTAATAGTACAGAACATGAAGTTGCCTTCTGCTTGCCATAAGGCAGACAAAGAGTCACCATTAGTGTGGCGTGGCGCCAATATAGTATGAAAGAAAGAGAGTCCCTTCAGGTAATTGAGTGTCCATGGATTCGCTTCCAGTGCTCCCACAACCACTGCCACTGCACAGACTCCTGTTCAATCCATTGGCAACCTGAGCTCCTTTCGTGAGGCCTTCTTGCCCTCAGCACCCTCTTGAATCCCAGCTCCAACACCCAGTTCCCATGAGCCAGTCTCCAGCAGCCCACAGTCTGTACGGATCCCCCGAATGCAAGTCGCCAGCAGCTTGTGTGGGTCCTGTGTGTGGCTGAGCCCCTCACTACTCCGCCACCATGGTCACTGCCCTGAAGGGTCATCTCCTCTACTTCCCTTCGCCACAGGGATGTTCCCCCCATTTCTGGTGCCCTGCACCAATCTGCTACTCCCTTAGAGTCGGCACCCCCTCGTGGCTGCTGCCAAGCACAGGAGCTGCCATCTTAGGCACACTTAGATTCAGTTCAGTTTTGCATAATCTCTCTTCTTTCATTTCTATCCTGGCTGCTTCTCATAAACAATAAGTATACCATTTTACTGTTGGTGGGGACGACCTACCTGGGACAATTTGCAGTGGTCAGGTCTCTGGCACCAAGACTGGACCCTCAGCTCAGAAAGGAAGGAGGAAAAAGAGATTTGATAGTTAGGGGGACAGATAAGAGGGTCTGTGGGAGAGATGGAGAAACCTGGATGATCTGTTGCCTCCCGGGTGCCAGGGTCCATGATATCTTGGATTGAGTTCTCAATATTTTTAGGAGGGAAAGTGACACCAGATGTCATGGTCCATGTAGGGACCAATGATGTGGGTAGGAAGGAAGAGGAGGTCCTGCAAAGAGGGTTTAGGGAGTTAGGTGCAAAGTTGAAGAGCAGGACCTCCAGGGTTGTGATCTTAGGAGAGCGACCCATGCCACGTGCTAGTGAGGCTCGAAATAGTAAGTTAATGCAGCTAAATACATGGCTAAGGAGATGATGAAGGTGGGAGGGCTTCATGTTTCTGGACAATTGGGCTCTGCTCCAGGGAAGGTGGGACCTGTTCCGATGGGACGGTTTGCACCTGAACTGGAGGGGGACTAACATCCTTGTGGGTAGGTTCTGCTCTGGGGGATTTAAACTAGATTGGCAGGGGGATGAAAACCAGGTGGATAAAGATCATCAAGGACTTCATGTACAGATAGAAATCAAAGGTTTGTATGGGATAGAAATGTTCTCAGGTGTATTTATTTCAATGCGAGGAGTATTGTCGGAAAGGCAGACGAGCTTAGGGTGTGGATTGGCACGTGGGGTTACGACATTATTGCTGTTAGTGAGACAGTTGCAGGAGGGGCAGGACTGGCAGCTCAATGTTCCGGGGTTCCATTGTTTCAGATGTTATACAAGGGGAGAGATGAAAGGGGGATGTGTGGCATTGCTAGTCAGGGAAAATATCACAGCTGTGCTTAGGCAGGGCAGCCCAGAGGGCTCGTCTACAGAGGCCATATGGGTGGAGCTGAGGAATGGGAAAGGTGTGACCACACTGATAGGGTTGTATTATAGACTGCCCAATAGTCAGAGAGAATTGGAGGAGCAAATTTGCAGAGAGATAGCAGACTGATGTAAGAAAAGAAAGTGTAATAGTAGGAGATTTTAACTTTCCACATATTGACTAGGACTCCCCTACTGTAAAAGGGCTGGATGGCTTGGAGTTTGATAAATGTGTTCAGGAAAGTTTTCTAAATCAATATATGGAGGTACCATTGAGAGAGGATGCAATACTTGATCTCCTTTTAGAGAAACAGACAGGTCAGGTGACCAAAGTATGTGAAGGTGAACATTTTGGGTCCAGAGACCATAATGTCATTAGTCAAGTAAATTATGGATAAGGATTGGTCTGGTCCTTGATTTGAGAAAGGCCAATTTTGTGGAAACGAGAAAGGATCTAGGAAGAGTGGATTAGGATAATTTATTTTCTGACAAGGATGGGTTCAGTAAGTGGAAGGCCTTCAAAAGTGAAATTTTGTGAGTGCAGTGTTTGCATGTTCCTGTTAGGATTAAAGGCAAAGTTAACAGTTTAGGGAACCTTGGTTTCAAGGGAAATTAGCAATCTGGTAAATAGGAAGAAGAGGTGTATAGCAGGTATAGGCAATAAAGAGTAAATGAATATGGAAAATGTAAGAAAATACTTAATAGGGAAATCAGGAAGGCAAAGAGAAGACATGAGGTTGCTTTGGCAGATAATGTGAAGGTAAACACGAAGAGTTTCTACAAGTATATTCAGAGTAAAAGGATAATATGGGACAAAATTGGTCTCCTAGAAGATCAAAATGATCATCTATGTGTGGAGCCTCACGAGATGGGGGAGATCTTAAACAGTTTTTTGTATCAGTATGTACTCAGGAAACTGGCATAGTGTATAAGGAAAGAAGGGAAACGAGTAGTGGCTTGGAACATATAGAGGTTAAAGAGGAGATGCTTGCTGCCTTACAGAAAATAAAGGTAGATAAATCCCTGGGCCTGACATGATATTCCCTTGGACTTTGAGGGAGACTAGTGTAGAAAATGCAGGGCCCCTGGCAGAAATATTTAAAATGTCCTTAGCCACAGGTGAGGTGCCGGAGTATTGGAGGGTAGCTCACGTTGTTCCATTGTTTAAAAAAGCTCCAAAGGTAAAGCAGGAAATTACAGGCCGGTAAGCCTGACATCAGTAGTAGGTAAATTATTGGAGTGTGTTCTGAGAGATCGGATGTACAAGAATTTGGACAGCCAAGGGCTGATTAAGGATAGTCGGCTTGACTTTGTGCGTGGTAGGCCATGTTTAACGAATTTTATAGAGTTTTTTGAGGAGGTTTCCAAGAAAGTAGATGAAGGTTATTGTCTACATGGACTTTAGTAAGGCCTTTGACAAGGTCCCACATTGAAGATTGATTCAGAAGGTTCAGACACTAGGTTTCGGTGGAGAGGTTGTTAAATGGGTTTGGAATTGACTGAATGGAGAAGACAGAGAGTGGTAGTGGATGATTTCTTCTCAGACCGGAGTCCTGTGATTAGTGGTGTGCCTCAGGGATTGGTGCTGGGACCATTATTGTTTGTTTCTATATCAATGATCAGGTTGATAATGCAGGAAATTAGATCAGTAATTTTGCTGATGACACTGATTGGAGGCGTTGTGAGCAGTGAGAAAGGCTTTCAAAGCTTGCAGAGGGATCTGGACCAGCTGGAAAAATGGGCCAGAATATGGCAGATGGAATTTAATGCAGACAAGTGTGAAGTAAATGGTAGGCTACTGATGATTGCAGAGGAACAAAGGGATCTGGGAATACAGATACATAATTCCCTGAAATTGGTGTCTTAATAAATAAAGTATTCAGTACAGGAGTTGGGATGTTATTCTGAGATTGTATAAAACATTGGTGAAGCCATTTTGGAGTATTGTGTGCAGTTCTGGTCAATAAATTACTGGAAAGATATCAGTAAATTTGAAAGAATGCAGAGATTTACTAGGATGTTGCCAGGTCTTCAGGAGTTGAGTTGAGTTACAGGGAAAGATTAAACAGGTTAGGACTTTATTCCTTGGAGCATAAAAGAATGAGGGGAGATTTAATAGAGGTTTACAATATTATGAGGGGTATAGACAGAGTAAATACAGCTAGGCTCTTTCCATTTAGATTATGAGAGATAAATACGAAAAAAGATTTAGGGGGAACTTCACTTAAGAGAGTGATGGGGGTGTGGAACGAGCCGCCATCTGACATGGTAAATACAGACTCACTCTTAAGTTTTAAGAATAATTTGGGTAGATACATATATGGGAGAGGTCTGAAGGGTTCTGGAATGGGAGCAGGTCAGTGGGACTAGTGGAATGATGTTTCAGCACAGTCTAGAAGTGCCGAAGGTCGAATGGCCTGTGATTTCTGTGCTGTAGAGTTCTATGGTTCTATGTTTTTGTTCATCTTTCGGATACCGAGGCACAATGTGCTTGCCCAGATATTCCTGCATTCCCTGACCCCAGCCTGCATCATGGATCAGGCCCTGACATACAGACTGAACATTCTGACTGACATGATGGCTAGTGCTGCCAGCATTGCCTTGTGATTTAACTTGTTAAAGTGAGTGCAGGGTGGGAGGTACACAGTGAACGCTCAGACCTTGGAGAGTAGAACAGGTAGAATGAGGGGTACTCAGTGATTCCGGGGTGTGAGGTTGTCGATAGCATCTGCAATCCACTTTTACCCAGGACCCCCCCAGTCCCCACTGCGACCCACATTTACCCAGAACCCCCAGGCCTTGGTGTCAACTGACTCTCATCCTGCAGACTTTGCTAATCCAGTTTATTTTCACTTCTGAACCAAAATGGATTCTTGGGCCTTTATTTGAAGTTGCAATGCGTAAAAATTAGTTGGAACAGCTGAGAGTGTTGGATGCTGCAGGAACGTTCCTTTCATCTGTCTCCGTCAGGTTGTCCTTTGACCTGCTCCTAAAACCAAGGCTTAAATCTAAGCTTCTCCATGTCCCTGATGCTGACTAGACATGTTAAGGCTGTGTCAGTCAAGAGGCCGTTAATAAAATCCGGTCTATCTGAGACTCTGCCGGGCACTGGGTCGATACCTGATCTATCGCCGGCACAGATTTTGAGTGATTAAGGAATTCCCAGATGTTGTTTGTCTGAAACCTCCAGTCACCCATGGTGGAAACAAGTGGCCAGAGAGAGAGAGAGAGACAAGCCCAGGGTCTCAATAGTGTGAGGTTTAGCGTAAGTAATCATTGCCACAGAGGAATTTCCTACCAACAGGTGATGTGTCCAACAAATGGACAGCACAAAGGAATCTGTGTGAACATGTCAAACGCATGTTAGTGTCCACATTCCTCCTCTTGCTGCCTTCCTTGACAATGGCCTTCATAGCAAGGGGATGGAGTGTCAACATCAAGGGGCTCGAATATAACTGTGCATGGTGCAGGTGAGAAGATAGGTGAGTTGTATACCTCCTCAGAAGCCTGAGGCAATTCGGCATGTCACGTATATCCCTCAAGAACCTCCACAGGTGCACCACTGAAAACATCCTGTCTGGGTGTGTCACTGCATGGGACGGGAACTGCTCACACACCCCTCCCCTCTATCACACATCCCATCCCTCCCCTCCATCAACCCCATCTATAACCCACACTGCCTTGGAAAAGCAGCCAACATATTAAAAGACTATCCCACCCTGACCACACTCCCTTCACCTGCTCCCATCAGGAAGAATATTCACAAGAGTGAGATCACGCACCCTAGATTTCAAGGACTGTTTCTTTCCTGACATTATCCGACTCCTGAATGAGCCTCATACCAGAAAGATGATGCTGCCTTTGCTCTATTCTAACTGTCTCTCTCTGTGACTCTGCACTTTTATGTTGGGTCTGACTTGCCATACAAGGCACAAATGGACTGCTTGCAAAATAACCTCTGTCACTGCATTGTAATACAGGTTTCAATAAACTCGATCTTGACCTTGAACCTGAACCGTCAGCCTCTTTTTAAGGAGGGATGTCTGCACATTAGAGGCAGTTGAGAACAGGTTGAACTGGTTGACCTCTGGGAGGATGGCATTTCTATATGAGAAGAGGACAGGTTGGGGCTGACAGTTATTTATGTATAAAATGAAAGGTGGTCCTAGCGATACAAACCAGGTTCCATGGTGATGATGTGCAGTGAGTACTGGAGTACAAGAGTTGGGCATCGTGTTTCAACTGTCAGCGTAGGCTAGCGTAGCGGTTAGCATCATACTATTACAGCGCAAGCAACCCGGTTTTGAATCTGGTCTGTCTGTATGGAATTTGTACATCCTCCCCATGACACATGGGTTTCTTCTGGGCGCTCCAGTTTCCTCCCATGTTCAGAAGACGTACAGGAAGCGTTGGTTAATTGGTCATGGATGTATATGGGTGGGGATGACCACAGGAATGTGTGATGGGATGGTGCGAATGGAGCTTCACTCTGTGTCTGATTCCATGTGTGATGTTTCCAACTCAAGTACTAACAGGAGGGGGGAGAAAAGACTGTGACCAAGGTGGGAGGGGTCCTTTCATATGTAGTCAGCTCTCCCAGATGGTGAGGCGAGGGGTGTAGATGGAGTGTGATGGTCTGAGGTGTGGTCTGGGGTGGAGCAGTTCCATCCCGAGGTGTGATGCCCCCTGGCAGGATACTTTCTGTGGTGTGTCAGTAAATGTTGGTGAGAGCTGGGCATCGTGCTGAATTTCCTTTGGCTTCTGAGGAAGTGGAGGAGCTGGTAGTGTTCTTACCCATAACATCAATGTGCTGGTGACACTTACACCGAGGAACGTAAAGCTCTCCACCATCTCCACCTTGGCATCATTGGCTTCACCCCTCCCTTCCTGAAGTCAGTGACCAGCTCTGTCCTTCTGCTGACATTGAGGGAGGGGTTGATTTTTTTATTTAAATTTTGACATACAGCACAGTAAAAGGTCCATTTGGCACACAAGCTCGCGCTGCCCAATTAACCTACAACACCAGTACATTTTGAACGGTGGAAGGAAACCGGAGCCCACGGGGAAAACCCACACAGACACAGGGAGAACATACAAACTCTTAACAAACAGCGCAAGATTCAAACCCTGGTCCAATTGCTAACACAATGAACCTTAACCATGCTGCCATACATTTACCATGATTCTGTTCTGCCAGGCTTTGTGTCTACTTTCTGGCGCTCGTTGTCTGAAATCCAGCCCACAATGTTGGTGCCACCTACAAACTTGTGGATGGCTTTAACCCAAGGGTGTGATGAGGTCTGCGACCCTGTGGTGATAGTTGAACTCAGCCTGTCACCAAGCCCGTGCTCCTTTTGGCCCTTTATCTGAGGGGCAGGTTCATCAGCTGAGGGAGGTGGGCAGTTGCCAGGTTTCCTTGCTCTTGTCTGGCCAGATGCCATGAGACTTGCTAGGGTGTGGAGGCAAGGACTCCCTGCTGGGCCACCCTCTTCTGGGACAGGACATCACCAGCCCTGGTGATGGAGACTCAAGCTCACTAGCTCATTGTATGTGTTAGGGCCAGTCCGGGGTGCAGCTCTCCCAGTGGCCAACTCCTCCCCAGTAGTTTGCAAGGGGATCTCTGCAGAGTCAGTTTCATTGGGAGAAAATCCTGATCCATGTTCCCGTTTGGGGGAAGCAGTTCATATGACTATCCCCCATGACTGAGCTGAAAGTTAAGGTTTGGACTGTGGTAGTTTCCTTTGAGAAAGAGGATCCGTGGGATAACAATTGAGGTGGGGAACTTGAAAGACAAATGTAAGGAGCACGATCAGGAGAGAGCCACTCAAACCTTTGAAACTGTTCTTCCATTACTGTGGCAGTGAGCTGGGTTGGAATCTGGCGGTGTCTGGTCCATGACCACAATTCCATCCAGGCAATTGGGGAATGGGGAGGCAGCCTTGAATATTACCGCAGGCACAGGGCTGACTGATCTTCTGCCCTCTGCATTTTACCTTGCCAGCTCATCTCGCCTGATGACCTCAGATCCTGGTCTAAAAATATTAGTACTGAAATGAGTCTCAGACAACCACCACACGGGGAATGAATGGATTTGGGTTGCCCTGTGAATATTTAATATAACATTGAGTTTATTGTCATATATGTTGTACAATGAACATATGTACTGAAATTCGTACTTGCTGTAGCTGAACAGGTTCTAGTCTGAGCTGAACTATTATTTTGCCTAGCCCCACTAACCTGCACCCATTCCATAGCTCTCCATACCCTAGTCTCAATACGTTAAATAAAAATGAAATGAGATAAAGACAGTGGTTAGCACAACACTGTTACAGCGCCCATGACCCCACTTCGAATCCGGCACTGCCTGTAAGGAGTTTGTACGTTCTCCCTGTGTCTACGTGGGTTTCCTCCGGGTGTTCTGGTTTCCTTCCCCTCTGCCCTCATTCCCCATATTCCCTCAACCCCCCTTTCCCTCCTCCCTCTCTCCCCTCATCCCCTCCCACTCTCTCATTCACCATCCCTTAATAACCTCTTTCCCCTCATCTCTTACCCCTCCCGTTTCCCCTCACCCCCCTCTCCCGTCATCCCTTGCCCATCTCCTCTCATCCCCGTCTCTCCTCATCCCCTTTCCTCCTCCCCTAGTCTGCCTAGCATCCCCTCCCCTCTCCCCTCCTTTAATTCTCAATCTCCCATCATCTCCTCCTCCTCTACCCTCATCTCCTCCCCCTCACCTCATCTCTGTCTCCCCTCATCCCTGTCTCCCTCATCCCCCTCCTGTCCTGTCCATCTCCATTACCCCACGTCCTCTCCCCTCATCCCCACATCTTCTCCAATCACACCCCCTCTCCCCCTATTCTTTCCCGATCTACTTCCAATCCCTCCCTTCTGGGAATCCCTGCTGCAACAAGCTTACACCTGAACCCAGAGTGGGATCCTGAGGAGAAGCTGAGATGTTCCCCTTCAGAAGAAGGCCTGAACAGTTGGGTCGGGGGCCTTTACGACTCTCAGCCTCGTTTGATGTCGTTTCCTTCTGACCCTGGAAGGAAGCTTGGCCAGTATCACTGATTCTAATACCGACACCGACAGATTTAATGGCCACTGAGTAAATCTTACCAACAAAAGTGTCGGAACTTTAAACTCATAGCCGTGAAGTTGTAAATGAACTTTTCTGGTGTTTGATGCAGGAACAATGAAGACAAAATGCAGCTCGGGTTTCTGCAGACTTGCTCTGTGGGATCCATTACCAGCAGCAGCCGAGTCAGTTCCAATGAACTGGGTCACACATCAGGTTGGATAACTGGGCCAGCAACACAACACGTCCATTCCCACAAGCCCCTTATCCAGGGACAAGAGCTCGACACAGGTCAGCCTGCCATAAGGGGCAGAGAGAGGAAGCAAGGGCTACAGGCCACAGAGTGAGGGATTAATACAGAAGGGGGAGGGGGTGAGGGGTTAAGACAGAGGGAAGGGAAGGGTTGAAGATTTAATACAGAGTGGTGAGGGAATAATACAGAGGGGTGAGAGGGTGAGGGGTTAATACAGAGGGGTGGAGAGGGTTTAATATAGAGGGAGGGGAAGGGGTGAAGGATTAATACAGAAGTGGAGGGGTGAGGGTTTAATGAGAGCAGGAGGGGTGAGGGATTAATACAGAAGCAGGGGAGAGGGTGAGGGAGAGTGAACAAGGGATCGGAAGGACCCATCACACCTGAGACATGCTGTCTCTTCCCTCCTCACATCAGGGAGCAGGCTCATGGATGTTAAAACAGTTTCTTCACCGCAGCCATCAGGCTCCTGAATGAACCCCACACCAGTGCTCTCACAGTGTCCTTATTTAGTGCTAATTAGTCTTCCTTTTCATTGTAACCCTACATTTTGGTTGAGGGAGTAGGAGATGGTATGTGGGAGTAGGAGACAGTGTGTGGCATGGTGTAGGGGAAGGTGTAGGGAACAGAGTGTTGGAGGGTGTAGGGGACAGAGTGTGGGAGGGTGTAGGGTATGGTGTGTGGGAGGGTGTAGGGGACAGTGTGTGGGTGTAGGGGATGGTGTGTGGGAAGGTGTAGGGAACAGTGTATGGGAGGATGTAGAGGATGGTATGTGGGAGGGTGTAGGGGATAGTATGTGGGAGGGTGGAGGGGACCATGTGTGGGAGGGAGTAGGGGACAGTGTGTAGGTGTAGGGAACAGTGTATGGGAGGGTGTAGGGGATAGTGTTTGGGAAGGTGTGAGGGAAAATGGATCTGTTCATAACTGAATGGTGGGGAAGACTCGATGGGCTGAATGGCCTATTTCCACCTATGTTTTATTGTCTTATGACATCGCTGCAGGAGATCCTCAGAGCAGAGTCATGGCCCACCCAACATCTACTGCTCTCCAATGACCTTCCTTCTGTCAGATGACACTGTGAAACCTGTGGCATTCTCTGCCAAGGAAGAATTTAAGACAGAGGGAGATGAATTGTTGTAACTTGGGCATTAAGGATGATGGGTAACAGGCAGGTGACGCTGAGTCTATGGCCAGATTGATTGGCGGAGCAGGCTCGACGTGGTGGATGGACAACTCCTGCTCCTGTTCCTCGTGTTTGGATGCCGGTCAAAGTGGGAGTGGGCTGGTTAATTAAAGTGATGGATAGCAGGAAGCTCAGGGTCACCCTGTCAGAGGTGGGGGGGGGGGGCGGCGGGAAGCTTATTGGGTGACTGATGAAAGGCAGAACAAGAGAGGGGGGAGGCCTCTGGACTGAGCCAAGTCAGGGTCCACTGTTGGGTTAGACTGTAGGAGTGGATATGATGCCTGTTCCATCCTTTCATCCACGGCAGGGAAACGATGTGTGTGCAGCAAGATCTCGCTAACCAGGGATGGAGAGGTGAACTGTGAGAGACAGCTGGAGAGGCCCTGATATATTAGACATTGCTCGATAAGTCGCAAAAAGACAAGAGAAGATAAAATAGCTGGCAGTGTAATAAGTGCTGAAACTGCTTGATATTCCACCAACCTCACTTTGAAGCTCATGTTAAAAGCATCTTATAACTCACTCTCATGAGATGCGTAATTATTAATACAGGCAGCACCACGAGTGACAAAATGTTTCTATATTTTATTTCAATAAAATCTTTACACATCAGACAGGAGCCTGAAGATATTTTGTAATGGGTTCCTGCCTACAAGGATGTTCAGAGTTAATCGGAAGCAAACTCCCTGACTTGGCTGGTGTGCAGATCTGGTGAAGGATACATCATTGAAGAGAGCGAGAGAGCGTGTCACCACAGAGAGGCTGAGGGAGCCTCCAAGCGTCTCGAGGTTGCTGAAGGCAATACTGAAATACACATCCAATTCTCATGCTCCCTCGGCTTGGGGTGTGAGCCTTCCATCCCTGAGCTTGCCTCAGCACACGGGTCTGCATCTGCAAACCTCCTGCACAGTGCTGAGAGGCAGCAAGGTGACACGGGGAGGGGCAAACATAGGTGGGGGCAAGAAGGTGCTGCTCTGGCCTGAATGGCCACCTTCTCTTGCTGCTGGATTTTACGTTTCCAAGCCTGGGTGTGGAAGGGAGTGAACCAGAGGGAATCCTAGAGGGAACTGATCCTCTTTCCATAGAGGGTGCCTGACTTGCTGCATTTTCCCAGTGAACCCAGATTTCATTTCAGGTTTCTAGGACCTGAAAAGTTCAAAGTTCAGATTTACCGTCAGAGTACAGACATGACATCACATATAACCCTGAGATTCTTTTTCCAGCAGGCGAGGCAGAATTACCACTTTTTGGTCATGCAAATAAGATACGTACACATGTAAACAAATAAAGAAATATAAACAAACTGACTGTGCAATACAGAGATGAAAAAGAAATCAAGAAAATTAACAAGTAAGAGTCCTTAAATGAGTCCCTGATTTGAGCTTGTTGTTGAGGAGGCTGATGGCGGAGGGGTAGCAGCTGTTCCTGAATATTATGGTCCAGTAATCATAATGCCATTAGTTTCAAGTTAATTAAGGAGAAGGATAGGTCTGGGCCTCGAGTTGAGATTCTAAATTGGAGAAAGGCCAATTTTGGGAAAATAAGAAAGGATCTAGAATCCGTGAATTGGGATAAATTATTTTCAGGCCAGGATGTGCAAGGTAAGTGGAGGGCCTTCAGAGATGAAATTTTGAGAGTACAGAGTTTGTATGTTCCTGTCTGGATCAAAGGCAAAGTTATAAGGCATAGGGAACCTTGGTTTTTGAGGGATATTTAAGATCTGGTTTGGAAGAAGAGAGAGGTGTATAACAGGTATAGGCAACATGGAGCAAATGAGGTACTTGAAGAATATTTTAAAAATGCAAGAAAAACCTCAAGAAAGAAATCAGGAAGCTAAAAGAAGACACGAGGTTGCTTTGGAAGACAAAGTGAAGGAAAATCCTAAGAGTTTCTACAGATATATTAAGAGCAAAAGGTTAGTAAGGTACAACCTTGGTCTTCTTGAAGATCACAGTGATCAGCTTTGTATGGAGTCAAAAGAGATGGGGGAGATCTTAGATGTTATTTTTTATCAGTATTCACTCAGGAAAAGGGAAAGAGTCGTGGAAGTAGGGAAAACGAGCAGTGAGATCATGAAACCTCTGCAGATTAAAGAGGAGGAAGTACTTGCTGTCTTAAAGCAAATAAGGATGGATAAATCAACAGGGCCTGACAAGATATTCCCTCAGACCTTGAGGGAAGATAGTATAGAAATTTCAGGGGCTTTGGCAGAAATATTTGAAATGTCCTTAGCCACAGGAGTGGTGTAGCTCACGTTGTTCCGTTGTTTAAAAAAAGCTCCAAAAGTACCTTGGATATTTTAGGCTGGTGAGCCTGACCTCAGAAGTAAATTATTGGAAGGTGTTCTAAGAAATTGGATATACAATTATTTGGATAGCCATGGACTGATTAGGAATAGTCAACATGGCTTTGTGTGTGGTAGGCCGCGTTTAACCGATCTTATAGAGTTTTTCGAGGAGATTACCAGGAAAGTTGATGAAGGAAAGGCTATGGACGTTGTCTACATGAACTTCAGTAAGGCCTTTGACTAGGTCCCGCATGGGAGATTAGTCAGGAAGGTTCAGATGGTGGGTATTCATGGTGAAGTAGTGAAATGGATTCAACAATGGCTGAATGGGAGAAGCCAGAGAGTAGTGGAGACCTGTGACAAGTCAAGTCAAGTCACCTTTACTTCTCGTTCAAACCATGCTCGCAAGGTATTGTTTCTCCAGGACCACAGAGCATATTTACATAAATATAAGTTAGAAGTTCAATATTAAGACATATACAGTACAGTAAAAGTCCACGGTATCCTATGCACGCATGTTCTGGGAATTTAGGAGCCTAATGGCTTGGTGGAGAAAACTGTTACCCAATCTGGACGTAATGGCCTGAGTGCTATGGTACCTCTTACTAGATGACAGAAGGGAGAACAGTTTACATGAAGGGTGTGTGGAGTCCTTCACAATGTTTATTATCTTTTGCCTGCATCGAGTGTTGTTGATATCTTTAATGGTAGGAAGAGAGCCCCCAGTGATCTTTTCCACTGACTTCACTCTCCTCTGCAGGGTCTTGTGGTCCGAGGAGGTACAGCAACCAAACCAGGCAGTGATGCATTTGCACAGGATGCTCTCAATACATCCTCTGTAGAATGTAGTGAGGATGGAGGGTGGGAGATGAACTTTCCTCAACCTTCACAGGAAATAGAGGTGCTGCTGGGTTTTCTTGCCTATGGAGCTGGTGTTAAGGGACCAGGTGAGATTCTCTGCCAAGTACACTTCAAGGAACTTGATACTCTTGACGACCTCAATGATGGAGCCGCCAATGGTCAGCAGAACATGATCCCCCTGGGTCCTCCTGATGTCGACAACCATCTGTTTTGCTTTATTAACATTCAGATGCATGTTGTTGGCTCTGCATCAGTCCATGAGTGACTTCATCTCTGTACACTGACTTGGCATTCTTACTGATCAGGCCCACCATGGTCATGTCATCAGCAAACTAATGATATGGTTCGAGCTGTTTAGCTACACAGTCACGGGTCAGCAGAGTGAACAGCAGTGGACTCAACACGCAGCCCTAGGAAGACCTCATGCTCAATGTGATGGTCTTGGAGGTACTGTTACTGATATGGACTGCCTGAAGTTTGCCCAACAGGAAGTCGAGGATCCAATTGCAGAGGGAGGTGTTTAGACCCAGCAGGCTCAGCCTCCTTATCAGATTGTGTTGAATGCCAAACTGAAGTCAATAAACAGCATCTGAACATATGACTCCTTGTTTTCCAGGTGGGTGAGGGCTAGATGGAGGGGAGTGGTGATCGCATCATCCTTAGAGAGGTTGGATCTGTACACAAACTTCAGGGGGTCCAGCGATGGGGGCAGCAGGTGCTTGATATGCCCCATGATGAGCCTCTTGAAGCACTTCATGATGATGAACATGAGTGCGACAGGGCTGTAGGCAGCTTTGAAGCACGTTGGGACCACGGCGCATCTCAGTGAGATGTTAAAGATGTTGGTTAGAACATCTGCTAGCTGAGCTGCACATCCCCTGAGCAGAATGTTATCTGGTTCAGCAGCTTTCTGCGGGTTGACTTTGCCTAAATCTCTTTTCACATTGGCCACTGCAAAACACAGCACCCCTGGGAGGGAGGCATCACCAGCACAGTAGATGGTGTAGTCCTGTGTTTGGTGATATCTTGGATAGTAGTGTGCCTCAGGGATCAGTGCTGGGACCATTGTTGTTTGTCATCTTTATCAATGATCTGGATGATAATGTGGTAAATTGGATCAGCAAGTTTGCACATGACACTAAGATTGGAGGTGTTGTGAACGGTGAAGAAGGTTTTCAAAGCTTGCAGAGGGATCTGGAGCAGCAAGAAAAATGGGCTGGAAAATAGCAGATGGAATTTAATGCAGACATGTGTGAGATGTTGCATTTTAGAAGGGCAAACCGAAAAAGGACATACATGATAAATGGTAGGGCATTGAGGAGTGTGGTAGTGCAGAGGGATAATTCCCTGAAAGTGACATCACAGGTGGATAGAGTTGCAAAGAGAGATTTTGGCATATTTGCCTTAATAAATCAAAATACTGAGTACAGGAGTTGGGATGTTATGTTAAAGTTGTATAAGACATTGGTGAGGCAAGATTTGGAATATTGTATGCAGTTTTGGTCCCCTAACTACAGCAAAGATATCAAAAAGATAGAAAGTGGGCAGAGAAGATTTTAATAGGATGTTGCCCAGATTTCAGGAACTGAGTTACAGGGAAAGGTTAAATAGGCCAGGACTTTATTCCCTGAAGCGTAGAAGAATGAGGGGAGATTTAATGGAGGACAAAATCAATGTAGATAGGCTTTTTCCACTGAGGGTGTGTGGCTTGCAAACTAGAGGACATGGGTTAAGGGTAAAAGGGGAAAAGTTTAGGGGGAACATGAAGGGGGACTTTTCACACAGAGAGTGGTGGGGGTGTGGAACCAATTTCCAGCTGAATTGAATACAGGCTCAATTTTAACATTTAAGAGGAATTTGGACAGGTACATGGATGAGAGAGGAATAGAGGGCTATATACTTTGTGCAGGTCAGTGGGACTAGGCAAAAGAAAATGGTTCGGCACAGTCTAGAAGGGCCGAAGTGGCCTGGTTCTATGGAGGTGTGATCCAAGCTGCAGTGTTGGGCCCTGCAGTTTGTATCACACAGGGCCAGCATTCCCCATCCCTCTTTGCCTTTGCCCCTCCACAGTGTGACCCCTCCTCAGTACTGCCTCCCTTTTTTTATGCTTACAAACTTTATTCAATTACAACATTACAAACCCAAAACACACCTAGAGCTACAACTAAAACCAAAAATCACCATAAATGTGGCAACAAAACCGTGAGAACCAGTAATCACGACCACCTCTCTATTCCACAGTATTACACATCAAATTAAAACACGATTTTCATCATCAACCACACAAGCGATCCTCTGGCAGGCCCACCGTTCCAAGAACTCAGTCACCGTCCCCTTGGGCACCGTGTGCTCCCGCTCCAACACCGCACAGGCCCAGACATAACCCCAAAGCACGGGCAGGCAGACAGTTCTCCCCATCCCCTCAACCGGCCGCTGCCTCAACCTGTCAATGGCCAGTTTCTCCAACCTCAACAGCAACCCCACAAGGAGGTCCACTGAATGCCTGGCCCCTTCCGCACTGGGCAGCCGTAGATCAGGAGCATGCGGCTGAAGTGCAACCAGAGTTTGAGGAGCAGGCCCTTCAGGTAGGCAAAGAGGGCCTGCAACCTCACATATTCCACAAAGAAGTGATACATTGTCTCTTCCTGACTGCAGAAATTACAGGGATGTCAGTGAACTGACTCAGATAATGGTTACACAGCAATCAGTACTGCCCCTCTCACAGTGTGACACATTGGCCCTCTCCATTGTGGGCCAAAGGGCAGTAACGTGCTATTCTCTGCTTTTCCACTCCTACTATTCAAAGCACCAGGTCCACTCTTGTGGCCTCCAAAACATGCACAGGGGAAGACCTCAGTTTCCTGTGCCAGCCAGACCCAGGTTTCAGTCCTTCCCCACAAACCCTTGGTCTTGGCTACTCCAAACCTCCGCACGTCCTCCTGTAGCCTGGTACGTGCCAGTCAGCAGTTTCCTTCACGGACACCACATTGTGCCATTTCCAGTGGACTACAGTGCGCCTTTCACCTCATTGATGAACTTGGAACATCTGGTGCTGCTTATCTGTGTGTGTCATGGGGTCAGTCCATGGATCAGAGGGTGCTCTGTTACACCACTGGCCAGAATGACCCTCATCAAGCATTGTCACCTTTCATCCTTGAAGGATGAGAAGTGACTTAATAGAGGTTGACAAGATTATGAGGGGCTGATTATGAGGGGCTTAGATAGGGTGGACAACCAGCACCTTTTTCCCAGGATGACAGTAGCAAGCACGAGAGGACATCCTTAACAAGGTGAGAGGAGGAAAGTTTAGGGGAGATGACAGGGTCATTTTTTTTACATAGAGATTGGCAAGTGCTTGGAATGTGTTACCAGGGGTAGTGGAGGCTGGTACAATAGGGACATTTAAAAGATTGGATACAAGAACAATAGAGGGTTCTGGGTGTGTGGTAGGGAAGGTTTAGTTTATATATGTCGGCACAACATTGTGAGCCAAAGGGCAGTAACATGCTGTTCTCTGCTTTTCCAGACCTAGCATACAAAGCATAGTCCACAAATGGGATGTGGGAGGGGGGTGGGGTATGTGGAGAGGGGGGGGTTGGTGGTGATGGTCTCCTTCTGAGCATACCTGTCTCAGGGGCTGGGTGTGCTTGGAGGGAGTTTTCAATGCTGCAGATAGGGTCTGAGGAGGATTTTGCTCACTCCCACTCAGCCCTGGTCTTGGTGCCAATCAGTGAGCTTTTGCCAAAATTGGTGAGACATCTGACAGGATCCAGCATGTCCCTCTCCCTCAGTGACCACCAGATATCCGTGCTGACCACTGCCTGGCTTTTCTGAAGTAACGTTCCCCAGACATACAGCAAAGGCTGCAGGCTGTTGGCAGCTTGCAGTCAGTGGACCTGCACAGGCTGTGGGCTGCTGGAGACCAGCTCAAGGGAACCAGGTATCGGAGTTAGGATTCGAGAGGTTGCTGAGGGCAAGAAGAGCTCCTGAAGGGCCTTGGGGCACTGAAGGCGTCCTGATCATGTCGGACATTTGGATCTGGATCTTGGGTTGCCGATGGATTGAACTGTTGTTTGTGCGGCTGCAGAGGCTGCGGGAGCCCTGGAGGCGAATCCACGGACACTCAGTGTCTCTGAAGGGATTCTCTTTTGCTTATTCTTCTTCTGTCATATTGTAAGGGGTGCCGGGCTACACTAATGGTGACTCTTTGCCTGTTTGTCTGCAGGCAGACGTTAAAGTATATCATGTTTGAATTTGTAATCTATTATTACACGACAATAAGGAAACCTTGAACCTTTGTTAGGAGTTTGTTAAGACTCTTGTAAATTTCTATAGGTGTACCATAGAGAGCATTCTGACTGGTTGCAACACTGTCTGGTATGGAGGTGCCAATGTACAGCACAGGAACAGGTAACAGAATTATTAACGCGGTCTTTATCATCACGGGCGACAGTTGTCACTCTATCGAGGACATCTACAAGAGGCAGTGTCTTAAGAAAGCAGCCGGTATCCTCAAGGACCCCCACCACCCAGTCCATGCCCTCTTCTTACTGCTACCATCAGAAAGGAGGTACAGGAGCCTGAAGAGGAGCACCCAACGGTACAAATCAGCTTCTTCCCCTCTCCCATCAGATTTCTGAATGGACAATGAACCCACAGACACGACCTCATTTTTCTCTCCTTTTGCATTAATTCTTTATTTAAAAAAAAATCTAATTTATAGCAAATTTTGCCCTGTGATGCTGCTGCAAGACAACAAATTTTGTGACACGTTCAGGACAATAAATTCTGATCCTGATTCTGACCCTGAATACTGAGAATACTGGTCCCAGGCCTAGCAGAGGTAATGAACATCATCCCACTTCCAGCTTGCTTGCAGGAATGTGAAGCAGACAAATAAAAAATGACACAATGGAAAGATGCAAACAAAATGCTTGGATAATGAGCTAACTAGCGACCTGCCCTCTAATTGTTTGAGCAGCATGGGTTGTTTTATGATACGATCTGATTCTGCATTGTACGTACAGTGTCTCATAATCTCTCTTGCATAACATGATGGAGTTGTTAGTCCTGTTAGTTTAAAGAGTATTTGAATTCTATTAGAATATTAAATTACCCAGCACATTCCTCCAGCGAAGCGTCTGTTCTCCGCACTGTTTGTCTGGCTGATTGATCGGCTGTCAGTCTCCCACTAACTTATCCATGTTTAAGAGATTAAAAAATTCTGTTATATTGTCCTTGAAAAGCGACTTATCTCCCGATGGGTAACTTTCCCACTCCTCTTTGCCTGTTCTCATTGTGTGATGTCTGCTCCCTCAGCTCCTCACCCTCTCCCCAAAACATACCCTCATCAAAACCACCTGTCCCTCACCAGCTCTCCCTCCCTCTGAACCTTCCCTTCCTTCCTCTCTCTTTCCCTCTCTCCCAGAATCTTTCCCTCTAACTCCCAGCCTTTGGTGCAGAGGACCGGCAAGTCCATGTACAAGATCCCCAAAAGGTTCATTTGAAGATGGAGTCAGTGGTAAAGAAGGTAAATGGAATGCTAGCAAGAGAAATAGAATATAAAAGCAGGGATATAAGGTTTATGAGGCACTAGTGAGTCCGCCCTTAGAGTACTTTGAGCAGTTTTGGGCTCCTTATCTAAGGAAGGATGTGTTGGCATTGGAGAGTGTCCAGAGGAGATTCACAAGAATGATCCCTGGATCATTGATGACTCTGGGACTGTACTTGCTGGAGTTTAGAAAAATGAAGAGGGGATTTCATTCAAAGTTATTGAATACAGAAATGCCTAGATAGAGTGGACATGGAGAGGAAGTTTCCTGTGGTGGGGGAATCTGGAACCAGAGGGTACAGCCTCAGAATACAAAATCATCCCTTTAGAACAGAGATGTGGAGGGCTTTCTTTACCCAGAGGGTGGATAATCTGTGGAATTCATTGCTGCAGACAGCTGTGGGGCCGTCATTGGGGAAATTTAAGATAGAGGTAGATATGTTCTTGATTAGGAAGGGAATCAAGGATTATGGGGAGAAGGCATGAAAATGGGGTTGAAAAAGATCGTAAATCAGCCATGATGGAATGGTAGGATGGAATTGACGGGCCGAATACCTCCTATGCTTTATGGCTCTTGACCTGTCCTGACTCGGTCTCTCTCTCTGGACCTTTTCATCCCTTCCTCGCACACTCCGACTCTTCCTCCCACTGACCTTCCCCAAACCTCAATTCTCTGACGAGCTCCACCCAGATTCTCCCCATCATGGAACCTCTCCCCATCCTGGGCCTCTGCAATCCTGGAAGGCAGAGTATTTGTGCTCTTGACATGACCTCAACATTGCATGTTTAAATATTTACCGCTGAATGTCCACCTTGGGTCTGAGGGGGGCTGTCGGTATCATGGAAAGTGGGGGCAAGAGAGACAGCAGCTCAACCTGAGCTTTTCGTTCACTGTCATGCTGGCATCACCCAAAATGCAAAAAAACACGGCGTCACCAACCACACCTACACCGATCTTTTTGACACTAACTGCGCCAATACTAACCGCATTGACACCAACCTCACCAACACTGACTGTGCCAACACTAACCATGAAAATACCATCCGTGCCAACATTAACTGAACCAACACCAACTGCACCAATACTAACGATGCCAACACTAACCACACCAACACTAATCATGCCATTATTAACCATGCCAACACTAACCATGACAATACTAACCGTGCCAACACTAACCATGAAAATACCATCCGTGCCAACATTAACTGAACCAACACCAACTGCACCATTACTAACGATGCCAACACTAACCACACCAACACTAATCATGCCATTATTAACCATGCCAACACTAACCATGACAATACTAACCGTGCCAACACTAACTGAACCAACACTAACCACACCAACATTAATGACACCAACATTAACCGCACCAACTCTAACAATGCCAGCACTAACAGGACCAACACTAACCATGTGAACACTAACCACACTAACATTAACCACGCCACACCGACCTTGCCAACACTAACCACGTCAATGCTAACCAGGCTAACACTTACATTGCCGACACTAATCGTGACAATACTAACTGCACCAACACTGACCTTGCCGACACTAACTGTGCCAACACTAACCATGCCAATACCAACCATGCCAATACCAATTGCACCATTTCTACCCATGCTATCGCTAACCTTGCCAACACTAACTGCATCAACACTAATTTGTCAGCATGGACTGTGCCAACACTGACCGGATCAACACTGACCAGCCCAACACTGTTGGTGCCATCACAGTCTGCGCCAAACACTGACTGCAGCAACATTAACTGCGCCACCACTAACTGTCTCAACTCTGACTGCGTCAACTCTTATGTGCCCACACTGACTGCACCAATACTAAATGTGCCAATACTAATGCACCTACACTTATCACCCAACACTAACCATTCCACCAGCATCTAATCACACCAACACTAACCAGACCAACTCTAACTGCGCCAACACTAATGGTGCTGACACCAACTGTGCTAACACTGACCACGCCAACCTAACGGTGCCAACACCAACCTTGCCAACGCCGACCACTTCAATACTGACTGCGCAAACATTGACAGGGCCGAGATTAACCGCGTCAACTCTAACGCGCCAATACTGACTGCACCAACATTAACCCTGCCAACACTATCCACACCAACATCAACAAAGGCGACAATAACATCACAGACACTAATGCGCCAATACTGACCATGCCAACACTAACATGTGTGCCAGCATCAACTGCACCAAAATTAACTGCACAAACACTGACCCGCGCCAACACTAACTGTGCCAATTCTAACTGTATCCACTCTAACTTCACCAACACTAACCATGCCAACATTAACTGCATCAACACTAACCATACCAACAGTAACTAGACCAAAGCTAACTTCACAATACTAACCACACCATAATGAACCTTGACAACACTAACTTCATCAGCAATATAATTATAGTGTGATTAAACATGCTAAATTCAATAAATTCCCCTACGTGATACAACAAATATAAAATTATCTTTGTGTTCAGCTTAAAGTTGTCTATCGTAATCCTTAATTATATTTCAGGAAGCAAACCTTTTGAAAAAAATTTGTTGTCCAGTGTAATTGCACCTCTTGAATGTGAAGCAAGGGTTAAACAAACAGTACCTGCCCACCAACTCCACCCCCACAATAAACAGGCACAGCACAAAGGAACATTAATGTAGTTACAATTACAACGGATGAAACAATGTAACGCTGTAGTCTCTCCCATTGCATACCAGAAATAGTCCCACCCTATACTGGCATACACCTCACACTGGTTCTCCACCATCACCCACCGCTCGCAACCTGAAGTGGAGCTCAGGGGTTGTCTCAGGGCCAAGAGAAAGAAAGTCGTTCTGCAGCTGGCTGGAGGGACTGGTGCAGGTGCACCCACGTGACCTGTGAGAACCAATTACATGGCAGCCTAACGTGGGTGAGGTGACTTCAGAGCTGTTTCCCACCAGACAGGTGAGGTGAACTTCCATACAACAGTTGGGGTGGAACAAAGGCAGCACATTTTTACTGGTGTGAGGTTCATTCAGGAATCTGATAACAGCAAGAAAGAACCTGTCCTTGAATCTGGTGATGTGTGATATCAACTCATGAATCTTCTTCCTGACGGGTGGAGAGTATGGCCGGGTGGGATGAGTCTTTTAGTATGTTGGCTGTTGTTTCAAGGCAGCGGGAGGTGTAATAGAGTTGCTGGAGGGGAAGGGGGTTTGTGATCGAGAAGAGGGGCTTATGTGATGGAGGGGAGGGGGAATAAGTGATAGGGGAGATGTGATGGGGAGGGGGCTTGTGTGAGGGTCTGAGCCATACTCACAACCCTCTGCGGTTTCTCGTTCTCTTGGGTGGAGCAGTTCCCGTATCACACAGTGATGCACCCTGACAGGATGCTTTCAGTGGTGCACCTCTGGAGGTTGTTGAGGGACACAGGGAACGGGATGGATATGAGGTAAAGATATATAACCGTTGTTTCAGGCCTGAGCCCTTCTTCAAGTTATGAGTAAAAAACTGGCAGCACCTGAATTAAAAGACTGGGGAAAAGGAAAGAAAGGGCAGAGGGAAGAGTACAGACCAACAGACAAAGGGTGTTAATTGGATATGGATAGGACTTGGGAGAGAAGAAAGGTGAGAATTGAATGCGGTGGGGGAGGGTGCATTTGGCTCTTTGAACACAGAGCTGGGGGAAAGGAGACAGTGGGAAAAGGGAAGAGTGTGAGAGACAGAGCTAGAGGAAAGGAGAAGCAAACGTAAGACAAGCTTTCTACCAACATATATTACAAACCCATTAATTCCCACAACTAACTTGACTACATTTCCTCACACCCTGTCCCCTGCCTCCAAATCCAAAACATCATCTGCTGGAATTTTCAGCACTTACAATAGGATCCCACCACTGGACACATCTTCCCCTCTCCGCCTTCCACAGGGGCCACTCCCTCCGTGACTCCTGTGTGCACTCATCCATCCCCACCAAGCACCCCCTCCCTGACATATTCCCCTGTAGCCAAAGGAGGTCCCACACTTGCGCCTGGAACCATGGCCCGGGGCCCAAACAGGCATTTCATGTGAAGCCACATTTCACTCGTATATCCACAGAACTGATTTACTACATTCAGGGCTCCCTTTGTGGCCTTCTCTACATTGGAGAGTCTGGGCACAGATTGGGAGATCGCTTTGCTGAGTGCCTTCGTTCCATCTGCACCAGTGACGGAGACCCAAAAGCCAACCATTTTAGTTCTGTGTTACACTCCCATACTCATATTCATATGTCTGTCAATGGCCTTATGTACTATCCCACCAAGACCACCTGCAAAATCACCTGATTTCCTGTCTGGGCACTCTCCAACCAGATGGCATTAACATCGACGTTTCTGATTTCTGCTAACTTGCTCTCCTCTTTTCCCTCCCTCCTTCCCTTCCCCTTTCCAGTTCTCCTCCCCTGTACCCCTCCTTTTACCCAACCATCCCTCCTCCTTTTGATCTCTTCTGTCACTTCTCTCCCTTCTCCACTTATCACCTCCTGCCTATGCAACTGCACCTCCCACTCCGACTCTTTTGTTTGGACGCCTGCTGACATTTTTTCGTTCCTTGATGAAGGCAGAGCTGTGGTCAATAAATAGTGATCTGACATAGGCGGCCTGACCAGGTGTTCCAGGACTGAGTGGAATATCACCCAGGGTGATAGCATCTACCATGGATCTGTTTTGGGGGTCAGTGAACTGGATGGGAGGCTGAAGTTAACATGAGCTTCCCAGTACACTTCATGATAGTGGACGTCAGAGCCTAGTCATCCAGCCGCATCACTGCATTTTCCTTCGGCACCAGGATAAGGGTTGCCTTTTTTAAATTTTTTTTTATTTTTCACACTGTGAACCATACTGACCAAAATACACACAAACTTTCCCTCTTGAATATACACAGTGTCATTTTCTCCCCTTTTAAACCCCTCCCTCAAGCTGTAAACCCAAACAAAAATGGGAACAAGACCTAAACATAAAGATAAAGAATGAAACATGGGAAAAGCTATGCTCCAGAACTATGAGAAATACAATAAACACGAGGTTACGCATGATATAATTGGTTACATAGGCTATACACCACACCCCAAAAGTTAAATAAATGGGACCCAACAGTATCAGACAGATGTTTTCGCTGTAAGAAGGAAACGGGAACAACAGTACATGCAATTTGGGCATGTGAGAAAGTGGAAAAGTTTTAGGAAGATCTAAACCAGGTATTAAATAAAATCACAAAAAGCAATATACCAAAAAATCCAGAGATCTTTCATCTAAGTAATATAAGAAGTAAAGAACTTGGACTCGATTTGGATGGAGCACAAAAAAGATTTATTATGATAGCCTTAAAAAAAATGTATTGTGTCACCCTGGAAATTAGAAGATAGCCTCAGAATACAGCAAGGGTGGCCTTCTTGGGGCAGCTGGGAACCAGCCTGATGGGTTGTAGGTGTCTGTGAACTCTCAGCCCAGCTGGTCTGTGCAGGGACATAGCATCTTTCAGCTGCTCCCATCGTGGAAGTGATACAGGAGTTTCAGAGCAGCACCACTAGGGTGAGGAACAGCTTCTTCCCATGGGCAGTGAGAATGTTGTACAACCAAAGGAACTGCTCACACTAACCATATGAGACTCTCATATTCATGAAGCAATATTAATATATATGAATACTTGTCGTGTATGTGTACTGTCTGTCTGTATGTATGTGCGTTATGTCTGGTTGTGTGTCTGCATGTTTTGCACCGAGGACTGGAGAACGCTGCTTCGTTGTGTTGTACTTGTGCAATCAGATGACAATAAACTTGGCTTGAATACTTGTTCTGCATATGTATTGTTTATCTGTATGTGTGTTATACCTGGTTGTGTGTCTGCATGTTTTGCATTGAGGTCCAGAGAACACTGTCATTGGGGTGTACTTGTGCGATCAGATGATAAAACACTTGAACTTAACTTGACGACTTGGACTCTGTCTGGAACCATTCGCGATCTCCAGGTTCCCTCACTAGATGGCCAATATGGCATCTGCATCAGTGACTGTGGCTGTGGGAGTGTCCAAGGCAGAAGAGGTATGTGCCACAAGGTCCTGCCCCATCGAGGTGTCTGAAGAGGGCGTGCAAAATTACTGAGGACCCCTTCCACCCTGCACACAGTATCTTTCAGTTGCTCCCATTGGGGAAGAGATATAGGAGTATCAAAGCTAGCACCACCAAGCTTCTTCCCACAGGCAGCTAGAATGCTGAATGACTGAATGAGCTGCTCATACATACCCTCCAAGACGCTACTATTAATTTTACAATATTTGTTTATTTATTATATGTATATAACCTTCTGCCTATGTATCATTTGTCTGTATGTGTGACATGCCTGTATGTGTGTCTTTGCACCAAGGACCATAGAACGCTGTTTTGTCTGGTTGTACTTGTACAATCAGATGACAATAAATGAACTTTGTGAGCATAGAATGTGTCAAGTTTTTCTGGAAAGATGCTCAGTTGTTTACATTTCAGCCCAGTTTCACCTCATAGCTACTGAAACTCCACAATAAAGTTGATCACACTCCTCTGTGTAGTCAGATGTACATAGAAAATCTTGGTGAAGGTTTCATCCCAAAACCTCAACCACTCTTCTTGATGGACGTTGCTTGACCCATTGAGTTCCTCCAGCAGACTGTGTATTGCTGCAGATTCTAGTGACTGATGTCTCTACAGACACCTACAACCTCTCTTGCCATCAGGCTGGTTCCCTTACATTAAAGATCTGGCGTCCCCTGCTCTCCACATTCCTGGCTCACTAACACCGTGTGGGATTTAAAAAATTTTTTTTGTTTCAAACGTTAGGAGGAAACTGGAGTCCCCAGGAAAAACCATGCAGACATGATGAGAACGTACTCCTTACAGTCAGCGCGGGATTCGAACCCCAGTCCTGATCGCTGGCACTGTAATTGTGTTGCACTAACCACTAGACGAACCATACTGCCCCTTGCTGTGCACTAATCAGCTCCTAGGGTTTGTACATTGCCAAAGAAATAGAAGTTCAAAAGTAGTTAAATTTCTGTGAAGCTCTTTGGAATGAACTGAACGGGATGTGAAAGGCAGGGCTTTCTCTGAAGGGGGTCACCTCTCACCTTCCATTTAAAGCGGTCAGTAAGGGAATTTGGATGTGTGCAAAATCAGGATGTAAATTTTTGAAATAAGGTCCATTTGATGAATGTTCTTGGGAGAGTGCCTTTTCTCCTTGCAAGGACATTCATATTGTTCAAATTTATAATGTAATCTCACTTTCCCTTTCATATTTATGAGTTGTGTTGATGGAATCTTTATGCAATAATTTCAAAAATGTGCTAAAACATCGCCTCCAACCACTCCAAAGTTGTGTAATTGACATCGTCAGTTTCTTTCATTACAAGAGATTTAGCATATGTCTATTCGAAGAACTCACAACATTGAGAAACATATTACTTCCTCATCTCCCTCCATTACAAATTCAAATTACCTCTCTCTCCTCCAGCTACTCAGTTATTTTTTCCTTTCAGCTTATTTTTTGGCTTTGATTTTCTTTTAACATTTACAGAAGCATTGAATATTACAATTGATTTGACTAACAGCAACTATGTTGCCTGTGTTTACAAATTGGGGAGAGAACATGTCACAGTCACACTGAATTGTGGGAGGTCATTGTTCAAATACTTCTTGATCCTCTCTGTGACACAGTCACAGACAATCTGTGTATGTGAGTCCCAGGGGAGTTGAGGGTTGTGTTCCTGAAGGTGCATCTCTCCTTGGGGTACAGTCTGTGAAGGTTACCTGAGTTTATAATGGGATCGAGATCAGATGGGGGAACTGGGCTGAGGAAAGGCAGACACGGTTCAATTCTGAGATGGGGGAGGTACTGCATTTAGTTAAACCAAACCAGGGCAGGACTTACTCTGTTCACAGCCAGGCCCGAAAGAGTGCTGTGGAACAGAGGGGTGTAGGTCACAATTTATTCTGAATTTAATCAGAAATTTAATCAGAATTTAATCAGAATTTATTGACATGAAAATGTCATGAAATTCATTGTTCTGCGGCAGCATCAGAGTTGCAAGTATCTCTAAAATTACATTAAAAAAAATTAAGGCAAGAGAAGAGAACTTGAGGTAGTGTCTGTGGTTCATTGTCCATTCAGAAATCTGATGGTGGAAATGAAAAAGCAATTTTTGTTCCATTGAGTGTTCGTCTTCAGACTCCTGTACCGCCTTCCTGGTAGTAGCAGAGTGAAGAGGCCATGGCCGGGTAGTGGGGGTCCTTGAGGATAGAAGTTGCTTTCTTAGGACACGGCCACTTGCAGATGTCATCGATGGAGTGAAGACTGATGCCCACAATGGTGCTAGATGAGTTTGCATCTCCAAAGATGGCAGCACAGGTAGAGAGAGCAGTGAAGAGAGTGTTTGGGATGCTTGTCTTCATCAGCTGGGGAATTGAATACAAGTCCTATTGAAGATGTCTTATTGAAGTTGTACAAGATGGTGGAGAGGACACACTTGGAATATCGTGTACAGTTTTGGTCGCTGAGCTATATAGGAAGGATTTTATAAAGTTGGAAAGGGTGCAGAAAAGGTTCACCAAGTTGTTGCCAGGATTAGGAAGTTGAATTATTATGAGAGACTGGAGAAACTAGGCCTGATTTTGTAGAGAGGGGGAGGTTGAAAGGGAATCTTATCAAAGTGTGTAAAATTTGAGAGGCATTGATAAGGTTAACAGTGATAATCTGTTTCCAGAGTGTAGAATCTGAAGTGGGAGGCATAACTAAATGGAGACATACAGCAGTACTGCCGCTGGTGTGGACCCCGGGAGAGTGGAGAGCAGAGACACAGTGCAGCTCTGAAGGGTTCAACCACCTGGTCTTAATGTCAGCAGTTCTGTACAGGCATTAAGTGAACCGTGAGAGGAACCGACAGTGTTTTTAAATTAAAATCCTGCCACTGCAGAGTCTGTGCCCAAGATGATGGTGCCTGTGCTCAGTAGCAGCCACGAGGGGGTGCCTACTCTCGGGGAGCAGCACACTGGTGCAGGGAACCAGGAAAGGGGAGAACACCCCTCCGTTGAGAAGGAGAGGCAGGGGAGATGACCCTACAGGGTGGTGACCATGGTGGACCAGCGAGGGGCTTAGTGGCTGAGGGACCTAGACAGGCAGCGGGTGACTTGTGATCAGGAGACCCGCACGGGCTGCTGGAGACTGGCTTGTGGAAACCAGGTATCGGAGCCAGGATCCAAGAGAGTGCTGAGAACAAGAAGGGCTCCTGAAGGTCCTTGGGCGCTGAAGCCTTCCTGATTGTGCTGGAGGCTTGGATCTAAAGATCGAGTTGCTGATGGATTGAACGGGGGTCCGTGCAGCTGCAGAGGCTGCGGAAAGCACTGGAGGTGAATCCACGGACACTCGGTGACTCTGAAGGGACTCTCTTTTGCTTCTCTTTCTCGAACTGCAAGAGGAGCCAGGCTACACAAATAACTACTCTCTCTGCCTTATTTCATGTAATATTACATGTTCTATACTATAACATTTCAATATAGGAATCTTGGGATAAGGTAAGGAGGTGCAATACATGGAGGTGCTGGAAAAACACAGCAGGTCACACAGAATCTATTGAGAATACAGGTTAACCAAGGTTTACAGCCTGGGCTTTAGAGTGAAGGGGTGAGATGTGGACCGCACCTGATGTTTGAACAACACAGTCATCTTGAGGGAGATACATCAAACATCTGTGGAAAATGGCAGGACTGCCAGAGCTGTTGTAAAGACATCGCTACTGCTGGTGCAGACCCATGGAGACCAGAGACAGTGTCCCCTCAAGGTCCAACCACCCAGAATGACTGCTGTTGGCTCTGTACAGGTTTTAAATGGCCTGTTAAAGGAGCCAAAGGTGGTTTTATGTAAATATTCTGTGACTGTGGGGTCTGTGCCCAAGATGGCGGTGCCTTTGAATGGCAGCAGCCATGAAGGGATGCAGATTCTGGGGAAGTAGAGGACTGGGCACCAGAAAACCATGATGCCAACCCCCATTTGAGAGGAATGGTGACTACCAGCAAGGGGTTCTGCGGCTGAAGGACACTCCTTGTGGCGGGCTGCTGATAACTCGGTGTGAAGAACTCGTGCATGATTTGGGCTGTTGGCGACTACGGTTGAGGGATTCACACTGGGCTGCAGACTGCTGGACACTGGCTCAAAACTGGCTGAAGGGGTACCCGACATCGGAACTGGGTTGCGAGGAGGTGCCGAGGGCACTGAAGGGTTCATGATCATGTCGGTGATTTGGATCTCAAGCTCGGGTTGCCAATGGTTTGAACTGGACTCTATGTGGCTGCAGGGACTGCGGCAGCACTGGAGGCAAATCCACGGACACTTAGTGACTCTGGGGGGACTCTCTTTTGCTTCTCCTTCTCTGGCTGGAAAAAGCTCAACTTCTGTAGACGAAAACAAATTCTACGTAATATTGCATAGACTTACATGACAATAAAGAAATCTTGAATCTTGCGATACCTCAAACATCTGGGAGATGTACTTCAAAAATTTGGGGGAGATACCTCAAACACCTGGAGGGATAGACATCAAATATCTGGAGAGATACCTCAAACAACTTCTGGACACTGAGACAATCTATGGACACTTTGTAGTGGGGTGAGAGACACCTTCACTGAACTCCCTTCAAAGGTTAAGGAGACTTTCTGAACTGCCCTGAATACATCTGATCATGTCAAGGAGATTGTTCTATCTTCAGACTCATTGGGACCTTCTTCCTGATGGGAGGAGGCTATGGCAGAGTGGGATGGGTATTTTACTATGTTGATTGCTTTTCCAAGGCAGCAGGAGAAGGCCATTGGCCCTTAGTGCCTGTTCAGCAGCAACATCACGTTTTGTCCCTGACCTAAGTCTGAAGACAGAAGCACTGTTGCCATTTAATGGAAAGGAGAATCACCGGGCCCTCCCAGAGCCCAATGGGAAAACTCCGCAGAAGACACAGTGCTTAGCTCCATTACACAGAGGGTCCAAAGATGAGGCAGGTGGGAGGCCAAGAAGACTTTCCAAACAGTAGCAGGCTCAGGAAGCCGGTGGTGGGTGGGGGTGGGGTGGGGGGGGGTGGTGCGTGGAGATGAGAGTGGGGAACTGTGGGGCAGGAGTGACAGACACAAGGTCTTGATCAGACCAGATCCTCTCCTCCTGCCATGGTCTCAGCCTCCATCTCTTTAATTTTCACTCTCTAGTTTCCTTTCTCTTTTGCTCTTTCTATCTTCAGCTTACACAGGTTATGTCTCTTTATCTCGCTCTTCCCCTTTCTCCCTCCCCATCTTCTCCCTCTCCCTCATAGTCTCTCTCTCTCTTTCTCTTCCCCTTTCTCTCTCTCCGCATCTCTCTCCCCTCCTTCCCCCCCCCCCCCCCTTTCCTGGAATCCTCCATCTCCACCCACACTTCAAGACTGACAATATAATCCTTCAGAAGGCTTTGTTACACCAGAGGGCATTTTTGATTAATAAATAAACATATCAGGGAAAGGGAGACAATAACCGACATAATGGTTAGTGCGACACCTTTACAGCGCCAGCGATCAGGACTGGGCTTCGAACCCGCACTGTCTATAAGGAGTTTGTACATTCTCCCCATGTCCGTGTGGGTTTTCCCTGGACGCTTTGATTTACTCCCATCATTCAAAACGTACCGGGGGTGTAGGTTAATTGGGTGTAAATTGTGTGGCACTGACCCATGGGCCAAAAGGGCCTGTTACTGTGCTGTATGTCTAAATTTTAAAAATATAGAAACTGTGTGCCCAGAAAGATATCCATCGGAGTAGCACGTGAAGAAACATGATCCCACCGAGAACTCACTAGATATCACCCCCTCCCCTCATACCTCCTTCAGAAGCTCCCGAGTGTTATCACACGACTGTCGGATATAAATATGCTGCCAGTACAGCCCGGTGAGGTCGGTACTCTTCCTCAGCCATGTAGAACTCCAAACAGCCTGAAAATTCTGAATGGTATGGGGGCCACATCAGCTCAGGGTTAAAATTTTAAATTAAAATAAAATTAAATTTAAATTTAGATATACAGTACAGCAACAGGCCATTTCAGCCCACGAGCCCATGCCGCCCAATTACACCCAATTAACCTACAGCCCTGTACATTTCAAACAGTGGGAGGAAACCAGAGCCCCCGGGGAAAACCCATGAAGAGAACATACAAACTCCTTACAGACAGTGTGGCATTCGAACCCTGGTCCCATTCACTGATGCAGTAATGGCGTTGCACAAACCACTATGCCAACCATGCCGCCCAGAATTTTCAAGAATTTTAGGTTTTCCAAAGAGGGAAGAATTTAATTGTTTGGTGTAGAACCATAGAACACTACAGCACAAAAACAGGCCCTTCTAGTCTGTGCTGAACCATTATTCTGCCTAGTCCCACTGACCTGCATCCAGTCCAAACCCTCCATACCTCTCTCATCCATGTACATGTCCAAATTCTTCTTGAATGTTAAAACTAAGCCCACATTTATCACTACAGTCGGCAGCTCATTCCACACTCCCACCACTCTCAGTGTGAAGAAGTTCCCCCTCATGTTCACCCTAAACTTTTCCCTTTTCACCCTTAACCCATGTCCTCTGGTTTGTATCTCACCTACCCTCAGTAAAAAGCCTATCTATATTTACTCTGTCAATCCCCCTCATAATTTTAAATACCTCTATCAAATCTCCCCTCATTCATCTACACTCCAGGGAATAAAGTCCTAACCTGTTTAACTCAGTTCTTCATGTCCTGGCAATATCCTAGTAAATCTTCTCTGCACTCTTTCAAACTTATTAATATCTTTCCTGTAGTTAGGTGACCAAAACTGCACACAATACTCCAAATTTGGCCTCACCAATATCTTATGCAAATTCACCATATTATCTTAACACTTGCACTCTAAACTTTGATTTAAGAAGGCCAATATACCAAAAGCTCTCTTTACAACCCTATCTACCTGTGACTCCACTTTCATTATTGGCCTGTATTCCCAGAAGTTCTACTGCACTCTTCAGTGCCCGACTGTTTACCGTGCATGCCCTATCTTGGTTTGTCCTCCCAAAGCTTCACTTTGTGTCTGACCCCGGGAGTGTGTGATGGGACAGGTAGAGGGAGCTTCACTTTGTATCTGACCCCAGGAATGTGTGATGGGACGATGTAGAGTAGGGGTCTTCAAAGTGGTCAATATCGACCCACCCTGGGGTCGATGGAACCATCCAAGTGGTCAAAAGAGGGGGGTAGGGTTTATATCACAGGGGAGGGGTTGATATCACGGGGGTGGTTCATTTAAAATAGCACCTCCACACCACCCACCCTCCCATCTTGGGGGGGGATGGTGAAGGGTTTACCTGTTATGAACTTTTGTGCGCCGCCATCTCACTTCCCCCTCTTTGCGCATGCGCCATCCAGCCGCATACAGCCTCCAGGACATCACATTTAACAGGTAAGTACCCCTTTTCCCCCTTAATTTGTCCTCTATTTGGGGGGAGTAGGGCCTCCACCACCAAATGGTGGACAAATTGATGTCTGGCTCAAGGTGGTGCTGGATGGAGGACAGAGGGCTCAAAAGCTGACTGCCTAAAATTGGATGTATGGCTACTGTACCCAGCGCCACCCTGTCCAGCCCCCCCATCCAGCCTCTGTCCAGCACCCCCACCACCCCTCCCCCATCCAGTTCTGGGATTCCATGCCTGGGGGTCGATGAGGGACCACATAGTCTCTGAAGGTGTCGTTGGTTTAAAACATTTGGGGATCCCTGGTATAGAGGGAGCTTCACTCTGTGCCTGATCTTTTTATTTTAAACAACATTTTTATTCATCAAAGACAAATAGTATAGTTACGACTACATTTTCAGTCCAACTCTGCACATTACATCATGTCAAATTAAAATATTGTCATCAATGTCCACAAAACTGTCAAGCCTTTGGGCAGCCCACTGTACCCGGAAATCCTCCAAGGTGCCCGTAAGAACCGAGAGTTCCTTCTCCAAGGGCACGCAGGTCCCCTCAGAAGAGGGGCAAGAAGTCAGCTTGAGCTGAACCCTCGATTACCCATTGCCTGGACCCATGGATGGCCATCTTGGCCAGGCTCAGCACAAGATCGATGAGGACATCCCTCAGCCAACCTTCCCACCTCTGCACCAAAGATCAGGGGCATGGGGCTGAAATGCAGCCAAATCTTAGGAGCAACTCCCTCAAGTACATGAGCAGGGGCTGCAACCTTGTGCACTCCATATATATGTGAAGTACAGTCTCATTTAAGCCTCAGAAAGGACAGACGGCTTGTGAGTTCGTAAATCAACTCAAAATCCGATCACAAATTATAGCTTTATGTTACTTCCTCCACCCCAAGCCCCCAATGTAAAGGGGGAGGACTCCCATATATAAAGACCTCCAGTGGGGACCCTCCTCACTGCCAAGGAGTAGGACAGACCATCATGTATCTGGCTGGCAGACAAGGGTGAGGAAGTGGATGGTGTGATTGAACAGTCAGTATATATCTTGCCTCCTCACATCCCAGAACGACACAAAGGGCATCTCCTTGAAATGACCAATTTGGTGTGGGACTGGTTCCTGAGAGAGAACTCAGGGTGTGTGTCTGATCCTGGGAATGTGTGATGGGATGTTGTAGAGGGAGATTCACTCTGTGTCTGACCCTGGGGTGCCAGAACGTATGTTAGAGGGGGGACATTAGTCGGTTGGGGAGGGGGGGCACA
This sequence comes from Narcine bancroftii, assembly GCF_036971445.1. Classification (NCBI taxonomy): domain Eukaryota; kingdom Metazoa; phylum Chordata; class Chondrichthyes; order Torpediniformes; family Narcinidae; genus Narcine; species Narcine bancroftii. The sequence goes on along the minus strand of NC_091478.1, from coordinate 28,619,994 downwards.
GTGCAACCACTCACTCAGTGGGAGGGAGATTCTGTTACCATCTTCTGCCCCTCCAATGTAGGTGCCAAGAGCACTGCTTTTATAATGTCAAGCTTCATTAACCACTAGTGATACTTGATGCACGCTAGTGATGCCAGAGAGGATGGGGTGAGTCTGACGGCGAGTCCAAGTCCATTATCTGGGATTCCGTAAACTATTCTGTCTTTAATGAGTGAATTTTCAAAATCTCCAAATTCACAGGAATGACTCAGTGTGTGAAGCTCGGCTAAGTATTGGTCAAAACTCATAATTTGTTTCTGATCACAGGAAGAAAAACTTGAATCTCTTAAACGTGACATTTTTACTTGGAACAAATACTCCTCAAATTTTGTCATCAGAGTGTCAAATGTGAAAGCTGTCTCATCAATTTGAAAACTGCTATAGATGTCCAAGGTGTCTTCACCCATCATGTGCAGAAACATAGACACTTTCTGTTTTCTAACAGTCTCTCCTGTTCCACTAGCTTCTAAACAAATGTTGAATCGCTGTTTGAAGCATTTCCAATTATCAGCTAAATTGCCGGTAAACTGCATGAGTGTGGGAGGACTTAACTTATCCATGCTTACGAACTATTGTCTTCTCTTACTTACTCAGACACTTCGACACCATGTTATGCTTGTTCTTTCAAGAAGAATGACTTTACGTGGGTTTAATACTTAACTGACTTTATTTTCCCTGAGTTGCTTCAACTGACTTCCAACGACTTCAACCGACTTGAAGTTTTCAACTACCTCTTTAATAGTGAGAGTGGCTATGGCTCAGGATGACATGACTGATGACAGCTCCATATCCAATGTTCTTGTTACTGGTGAGCAGCTGAAACAAGCTGATCTCTATAGTTCAGAGGGTTTGCATCCCAGAATTGTAACTTAAGGGTTTGAAGCAGCGAAAGAGAAATGCTGGAACAGGTGAAAATATCCAAAGAAATGGGTAGAGAGATGGATCTGTCAATCCACCTACAGTGCCAAGGAGGACATTGATTCATCAGTCAAGGCAAGAAATCTGTAAATCCAGATAAAAGGACAAGTTCTGCTGCATGACTGGCTGACAATTTTGCTGGTGTGAAATTCGTCCCAGTGAAACCTCAAAAAAAAAAGTGGTACCATTTTAAGAATGGCCTTGCCTGTTAAATGAAGATATATTTTGTGATTGTTTTGCAAAGCCACTGCAGATACGCAGCCTACAGTATCTTATAAATACGCTTGTTATGTAGACATAATATTGTGTTTGTGTTTTTGCTTTTTTAAAAAGGGGAAAGATGTGTTGTTATGCGTGTTCTGTGTAGAACTACATTTCCCAGCATTCAATGCACGTGGTTGGGCAGAAACAGGAAGTGACATATGAAGGGTTGCCAGTTCGAAGTTGGTTGAAGTCGTTGGAAGTCAGTTGAAGCAACTGAAGGAAAATAAAGTCAATTAAGTGTTAAACCCACATAAAGTTATTCTTCTTGAAAGAACAAGCATAACACTACCAGATTCAAGGACAGTTTCTTTCCCACTGTTATCTCCTGAATGATCCCACACTGGTATATTTATGCTGCCTTTGCTCTGTACTAATCAATCTCTCTATCTCTGCACTCTGTTTTACTTGCAGTACTATATACGGGTTGACTCTCTGGACTGATCACAAAACAAACTTTCTCACTGTGTTTCCTTTTCTGAGCTACATGGCTCTATGATTCTAAAGTGTACACAGGTAAACATTCCATTCCCACAGACTGCCCCCAGCCTGCTGCTTCCTAAACAACTTGAGCCCATTCCATTCTCCATCCACCATTCTTCCTTAGAACAACTCTGTGAACATTGAGCCAGACTCTCATCTCATCACGGCTTGAGTCATAGATGGAGCACTGGCAGTGTCTCCAGCTGCTGCCTAATGTAGCGGATGTGAAGGTGCTGGAGAGGGTGACCCTATAAATTCAAGAAAATAGGCAGCCTGGGTCTCAACACTTCCAAAAGGAAGGCTGAAGGGAGATTTTGTGTGGTGTTGCAAACTGCTGGAGTCATGATGGAGATGCAGAGGGGATGCTTCTAATGGTGGGGAAGAGGCTATCAATATCAAAGGAACAGCAAGAAATCTGGCTGGGAATTCCAGAGGAATTCCCTTCCCCAAGAGCAGTGAGAATGTCGAGTTTTCTCTCACAAACCCATGCCACCCAAATACCACGATTAACCTACAACCCCAGTCATTTTAAGGGGGGGGGGGTGGAGGAAACCGGAGCACCCAGAGGAAACCCATGCAGACAATGTGAAGAACATACAAACTTCTTACAGACAGCGCTGGATTCGATCCCAAGTCGCTAGCACTGTAACATCATTGCCCTAACCGTGCTGGCAACAGTTGAAAGGGAGGTTGGAACGGAGGAAAGAGGGTCACAGTGAGGTGGGGAAGACGGGCAAGACTCCAGCACAGACTGGTTGGGCTGAATGGCCAGATTCTGTGCTCCATATCCTGTGTGACATGTACTTCGTAGAATCTACAAAACAGAACAATGCAGGCCCTATGGCCCTCGTGTCTGCACCAAACAGGATGCCAAATTAAACTAAAACTCAGCTGCCTGTACGTGATCCATATCTCCCCATCCCCTTCATGTTCACATGTCTGTCTAGAAGCCTCTTTAACACCATTACCCCTGGCAGCCCGTTCCAGGCACCCATCACTCTTTGGGTAAAATACTTGTCCCACACATTTCACAACACCTCCCTTCCCTGCCCCCCACTTCCCTCCTGAAATACATGTCCTCCAGAGTGTCCTCCAGAGTGCCCTTTTCCACTGGCATCCCAGTTAATTGGCTGTGCAGTGTCCCGGGATAGGAAGCCCTTTGTGCCATTTCTACTAGGCCACCCTTAACTGGGACACTAATTGCTTTTCCACTGAACACACTCATCCCCGGGGATTGGAGTGTTCTACCTTCAACTGGAAATGGGTAGATTTCTGCTGTCCCTTTTCCACTAGTTTTATCAGCACGCCGGCGTCAGCAAATGCCAGGGTTATGAGTAGGGGTAGAGGTGGTTAATTCCCGGTATGAAATGACGTTATTTGACGCCAGCTTTCGGACAATGTTCCTTTTCCCTGTTCCAGTAAATTCCCAGTTAATTCCTGGGACAGGGTGACAGTGGAAAAGGGGCTAAAGATTCTGACTGTCCACCCTCTGATAATTTTATAAACCTCTGACGCTCTAGAGAAAATAACCCAGGTTTGTCCAATGTCTCCCCACAGCTCATACCCTCTAACCCAGGCAACATCCTGGTAAATCTTTTCTTTATCTTTTCCAAAGCCTCTACATCCTGTATAGTATAACTCAGAACAGCAGATGATTAATCAGTCAAGTCCCGGTGGACATCCTCAACTTGCCAGTGTGGGTGCTCCTGACTACTTGGGGAAGGAAGATTCCTGATTTCCTTTCTCTTCCCTGAGGAAATGCTCCCTGCCATGGCTATAGTTTGGGATGCTTCGTGATTTATTCTGCCCCAGAAGAAACACTCACCCTCTCATTGATCCAGTGGGCAGGATTCACCCAGTGGGAAGGGATCACCCAATGAGGAGTGGTCTGCAGTCCATTTAGCATTTGGAAGACCTTTGACAGACTATCTATCTGTCATCAAAATTACATAGAATACATGCCTGTGTAATGCAGAGTATAACCATTGAGCCAGAGTAGGGGTGAGGGGTTGCAAAAGTGAAGAGGGGCTGAGGGAGTAAGGGGCTTGGGTGACAGTCTGTGGGGTGACAGGTTGTGGAAGGGAAAGGAGCTGGGGAGGAGTGATGGGCTGGGAAGGGGAGAGGGGCTAGGGAGGAGAGAGGGACTGGGGTGAGAAACTGAGGATGGGGGAGGGGCTGTGGTTGAGGGCTATGGAGAAGATGGGTGAGGAGCTAGGGAGGAGAAGAGTTTGGGAGGGGGGTTGGGGAGGGGAAAGGGGCTGGGGAGAGGAGCGGGTGGGGGTGAGGGTCTGTGGGAGTAAGGGTCTGTGGGAGTAAGGTTCTTGGGTGATGGGCTGTAGGGTGAGGGCTGTGAAGGAGGTTGGGTGAGAGGCTGGGTGGTGAGTTGGTGGGGGTAAGGGGCTGGGGGGTTGAGGGGTGGGGTTGTGGGTGAGGGACGGGAGAGAAGTCTGTGAAGGATCGCAGTTGAGGCCAAATCCCTGCAGTCTTCACACTGAAGCTGTTGATGTTTTGAGAAGGGGGTCGCTCAGCGGGGAGTGGTCCGCAGCCCAGCGACAAGGGGTCTGCAGAGGGAAGGGGTTGCCCAATGGGGAGGGGTCCGGAGTCCAGCATGGGGAAGTCATCCAGTGGGCAGGATTCACCCAGTGGGAAGGGATCACCCAATGAGGAGTGGTCTGCAGTCCAAAGGGGAGGGGTTGTCCAGCGGGGAGGGTCGCCCAGTGGCGAAGGATCACCTCGAGGGGAGGGATCACGCAGAGGGGAGGAATCACCCAATGGGGAGTGATTCACAGTCCAACGGAGAGAGATCACCCAGTCCTCACCAGCCTCTGTGCAGGGGGAGTGGTTCTTGCATCTTGGAAAGGAACATGAATTTGTCTGCCTCCATCTCACCTCTGGAAATGAATGCTGAGAGTTGGGGTTGAGCAGATGTGCTGATGAATCCCTGCACGACCAAGTGTTCAGACTGTTGGTGTTGAGGATGGGTCAGGTATGAGCAGAACAGGAGGGAAAGGGAATGGGATTTTCAAAGTTCAAAGTTTAGATTTATCGTCAGAATATATACACAACATTCACAGCATCACATATATCCCTGAGATTCTTTTTCCTTTGGACGAGGCAGAATTACCACGTATTGGTAGTGCAAAATAACTGTATTCAAGAATATACTTATAAATGTAAACAACCTGACTGTGCAATACAGAGAGAGAAAAACAATAAAGTGCAAAAGCTAGAGTCGTGATTGGGTTTGTCTGATACTGGAGGGGTAGCAGTTGTTCCTGAATTTGGTGGTGTGAGTTTTGTGGAATCTATACCTCTTTCCTGATGGTAGCAGTGAGAACAGAGTGTGTGCTGGGTGGTGTGGTTTCCTGACAATTGCTGCTGTTCTCTGATGACAGCATTCCCTGCAGGTATTCTCAATAGTGAGGAGGTTTAGCCTGTAATGTTCTGGGCTGTGTCCACAACCTTTTAAAGGGCTTTACACTCAGAGGTATTGGTGTCCACATATCAGACCAGTGATGCATTCATTCAGTGCACTTTCCATCACATATCTGTAGAAATTTGCTAGGGTTTCTGATGTAATACCAAACCTCAGCAAACTGCTGAGGAAGTACAGGCACTGACGTACTTTTCTCTTGCTGCCATTATTAGCATGTGGGTCCAGGAAAGATCCTCCAAAATAGTGACTCCCAGGAATTTAAATTTGCTCATCCTCTCCACCTCTGATCCCCCAATGAGTACTGGATTGTACCCCTTGGCTTTCCCTTTCTGGTCAACAATCAGCTCCTTAGTTTTGGTGACACTGAGTGTGAGATTATTGTTGGTACACCATTCAGCTAAGTTTTCACTCTCCCTCCTGTACGCTAACTCATCACCCCTTTTTATACAACCCACCACTATGGTATTGTCAACTAATTTATAAATCATGTTGTCATACACAATCACAGGTGTATATTACAGGGCCGGTTGTGTTCGGGAACATCTCGCTGAGAGAGGGATGGAAGGAGATTTAACAGGGGCTTCAAAAGAGGAATGGGTTTGACATTGAGCTGGGAAGTGGTCTGACTTCAGAGAGTCTGCCAAGACACATTGAGCCAAATTGCCCCTGTAACTCCTGGAAAGGAACAATACAATTGGGAGCAGGGGTAGATGATCCACTCAGTCCCCGTAGCCCATCCTTCACCTCCCAGCCATGCCCCATTCACTAGAATCAAGGCTGATCTTCTGCAGAGGTAGTTTCCTGCACTTTCCCCACACCTCTCAGTTCCCTCACCCAGAATTCTGTCACCAAGTGGTACAGCCGGAGACAGGTCCTTTCATGGTGATGCCATGGTGACAGGCATCTCCATACTGACACTAAACCCATTTGCCAGCATTTGACACTTATCCCTCCAATTCTTTCTCATGGGTGGCACAGTTAGCATAGCAGTGCAATGCCTTTACATGGCTAGTGATTGGGACTGGGGTTCGAATCCCGCGCTGTCTGTAAGGAGTTTGTATATTCTCTCCATGTCTGCGTGGGTTTTCTCAGGGGTCTCCATTCCCTCCCACTGTTCAAAACATACTGGGGCTGTAGGTTAATTGGGTGTAAATTGGGATCATGGGTCAAAAGGGCCTGTTACCATGCTTTATGTATGTATGGATACACCTGTCCAAATGCTTTGAAAACTGTGATTGTCCCCACCTCTACCACTTCTGGCAGCTCATTCCATATACCCACCTCCTAGGTCCTTTTTTAAAAAAAATTCTCTCCCACCTTCAATCTATTCCCTCTAGGTTTAGATTCCCCTATCCTTAGAAAACAACTTTAACTATTTTCTCTCTCTGACTTTCCATTATTTTATAAATCTCGATAAGGCCAACCCTCAGCCACATATCCTCACTGAGAACAACCCCATCCTATTCAATCTCTCCATGTAACTACAGCCTTCTGTAGCGTTCAGTTCTGGACTCATTACAGGAAGGATGTGGAAGTTGTGGAGAGGGAACAGAGGAGATTTACCAGGATGCTGCCTGGAATGGAGAACATGTCACATGAAGCAAGGCTTTCTCTGTGGAGTGATGAAGGATGAGGTGACTTAATAAAGGTCTACAAGATTATGAGAGGCTTATATTGGGTAGATAGCCAGCACCTTTTGCCTGGAGTAAAGTTTAGAGGAGATATCAGGGGTAAGTTATTTGCACAGTGGACACCTGGAATGCATTGCCGGGAGTGGTGGTGGAAGCTGGAACAAAAGGAACAGTTAGCCAATGGATGTACAAAAAATCAAGAGTTGTGGGTGTGAGGTAGGGATGGGTTAGCATAAGTCAGCACAACATTGTGGGCTGAAGGGCCTGTTCTGTGGTGAAATGTTCTGTCCTAACTGTCTCCCATTTTCAGGGAGCTAGGAACATGCACCTCCATGTGCTTCTGTACTATCATCTCTGGGGTGATGGAACTTGGTGACTGAATCTCTGAGGTGGATTCAGTACCTTCTGGGTCAACAAATCTCTCCTCATCTCACCTGAAGCTGCCTACCCTGTATGAGAGACTGTCGCTCTTAGTCCTGCACTTCCCAGTCAGGACAGGCATTTTAACTACACCCAGCCCACCCTGCCCTCCAAGTATCACAATGGAACCTCGTAGACAAACCTCTACAGAGTATAGTCCAGTCTACTCCGTCATGATTGATAAGAGTACAGAGAAAATTTACAAAGATGTTGCTGGGACTTGAGGAGCTGAGTTTCAGGGAAAGATTAAACAGGTTAGGACTTTATTCCCTGGAGCAGCCATACTCAACTTTTTTTTGGCTATAACCCCCTTAGGACTCAGCTCAAATTTTAAGGACCCTCTTCCCAGTCATGTTTAGTTGGTTTCTTCCATACTTCTCTGCTATCGACTGTGGAAAAAACATTAAAAATATTTTATGATTTCAGTTTGTGACTCCCCTTAGATGTGTTGTGGCCCCCGGAGGACGATTGGGTATATGGCCCCCATTGAGAATGGCTGCAGATTTGATAGAGGTATACAAAATTACAAGTGGTAAATACACGCAGGCTTTTTCCACAGAGATTAGGCGAGACTGGTGTTAATAAGCGTTAAGGGTGAAAGGTTTAAGGCAGTATTTTTCAAACTGTGCACCCCCCGAAAATCACATCCCACTTTAAGTAATCCCTTATGCCTTAAGTGGTCTGTGATTAGTAAGGGATTGCTTAAGGTGGTATGTGAGTGGAAAGGGAAGGTTGAGAACCACTGCTCTAAACCCAATTGTTACTGAAATATTTTGCTTGAGAAAAATTGTCATTGGCCCATTTTCTTTGGTGTTATGAACCCGTGCACATAACAAGTCAATTAGGTACGATTAAAACAGTTGTTTTAAAAGTTTTTATTTCCACTTACATATGACCTTAAGCAATCCCTTACTAATCACAGAACACTTATGGCATAGGGATTGCCTAGGGTGCAATGTGAGTTTAGGGAGGTAGTTTGAAAACCACTAGTTTAAGGGGAACATTAGGGGGAACATTAGGGGGAACTTCTTGTGCAGAGGGTAGTGAGAGTGTGGAACAAGCTGCTAGCGGGGGAGGAGAATGCAAGTCTGATTTTGAAATTTAAGAGAAGATTGGACAGGTACATGAATGGGAGGGGGCTGGAAGGCTGCGGTCAAGGTGCAAGTCAACAGGAACTCATGAGAGTGCTATTCAAGGAATTGGTGACACCACATTTGTAGAACTGTAACAGTTCTGGCTACGCAATTATAAGAAGGACATCAACGAATGGAAATGGGGTGCAGAGGAGATTCATCAGGATGGTGCAGGGACTGGAGGGTTTGAGTTGTAAGGGAAGATGCTGGGTCTTCATCTCCTAAGAAGCTGAGGGGTGATCTGAAAAAGGTTTATAAAATCATGATGGGCAGGAATAAGATGAATGCTCAGTATGTTTTCCCAGGTGGACTATTCTACAGTGAGAGGGCAAAGGTTTAAAGTGAGAGGGGAGAGATTTAAGAGGACAAGAGACTCAGAGGGTAGAACGAGGTGCCGGAGGAAGCTGCAGAGCGGGCATAATCACAAAGTTCAAAGGACATTTGGACAGATATATGAGTGGGAGGGATTTGGAGGGATATAGACCGGCTGAGGCAAATGGGACTAGCCCAGAAGGCCACATTGATTGGCGTGGAATTGGGCCAAAGGACCTGTACTCCGCTGTGTGACTCTGTTACTCTGACGCCTGATGAAGGGTTCCAGCCGAAACATTGACAGTTCTTCCCCCCAATGGATGTTGTGGATTAACATTTCCCCATCCCTTATCACTCACTCTAACCCACCAACTCCCTGGAATGAAATAATAAGCATATAAGGAATGTTTCATGGCTCTTGGACTGTACTCCTTGCAGATCAGAAGAATGAGGGGGTAGAAGCATTTTGAATGTTGAAAGGTCTGGACAGAGTAGATGTGGCAAAATTGTTTCCCATGCTAGAGGAGTCTAGGACAAGAGGACATCTCTTCAGGATTGAAGGATACCTATTTAAAATTCATTCATTCTGTCTTACACACATTTCTTCCATAACCTCGTGCATATTGTCACACTTTCACTCAAGCACACACACACACACACACACACACACACACACACACACACACATGCACGCGCACACACACACACACATGCACGCGCGCACACACACACACACACACACACACACACACTCATTCATGCACTTCCTCACATACATACAATGGAAAAATTGTCTGCCTTACACATGTGGTCCCATCTCCTTGCATTTACCCACATCCACACAAACATGCACAATGTCATATGTATAAACACAATATGTATAGTGTGTGTGTGTGTGTGGTGTATATCAATGTATGTGTATCAGTGTGTCTGTGTAGTATCTGAGGGTATCAGTGTGTGTGTGTCTCGTAGTGAGTATATCAGTGTGTCTGTATAGTGAGTGTGTGAGTGTGCTGCCCCCTCCTGTTGGCACTGGGATGCAGCAGTAGCTGCTCAGGGTTGTGCTTTCTGGTAAAGGGAAGGACAGCAATGAACTATACCCAGTCAGAGCGACACAGTATGATTTGTCATCCAACATGACAATAATGTGTCCCCAGTATCACCTCCCATCAATAACGAGGGCATCACCACAGCCACACTCATAAACTCTGGACTGGCATAAGGCAACTGCTCCAGGAAGCAGGGAGAAATCCCTCTCTCCAGGGAGAGATTCCTCACTCCAGGGAAAAATTCAACACTCCAAGGAGGGTGGATGAGGGAGGATGAGGATAAGAGTGGGGAAGGTGGGTTGAGGGTGGTGGAAGGGTGGGGAAGGTGAAGTGAGAGTGTGGGTGAGGGTGGTAGAGGGGTGAGAGGGTGGAGTGAGGGTAGTGGAGGGGTGAGGGTGAGAGGGTGTTGTTAGAGTGGTGACAGGGAAGGGAGGATCAGATAAGGTTAGGGGTGAGGGTGGGTAGATTAGAGGTGAGGGTGAGGGTTGGTAGGATGGGGAGAGGATCAGGTGAGAGTGTGGGTGAGGGTGGTGGAGGGGTGGGCAGGTTGGAGTGAGGGTGGGGGTGAGGGTGGGGAGGTTGGAGTGAGGGTGGGGTGGGTTGGTGTGAAGGTGAGGATGGGGAAGGGTAGAGATGATGGGGTGAGGGTGGTAGAGGGGTGGGTAGGGTGTTGAAGGGTGAGGGTGAGGTGGAGGGATGTGTTGGGAGGTGGAAGGTCAGCCCAGGAGTCAGTGACTAATGACTGAAGCTGACAAATCTACATGAGTGATTAACAGTTCAACCTCTTTGCCAAGTGGAAATGTGGATCATTAATTTATTGTATGTTTGATGTGTCCCCGAGAGGAGGCCATTCTACTTCCACAACAGTGTCTTTCCTCCCTGCGATACATGATGAAAAGGTTCCAAAGTCTGTCTCCAGGAGGCTACTCAGTGAAATCTGTGAGGAGATTTCATTCATCCGTTGATTTATGTAAAGAACAAGAGATTCAGTATGGAGTTTTTGACCTCAACAACTTCCACAGGGGCACCATTGAGACCATCCTGTCAGGGTACACCACTGTGTGGGACGGGTACTGCTCCACACAAGACCGCAAGAAACTTCAGAAGGTTTTGAACATGGCTCAGACCCTCACACAACACCACCACCACCACCACCCCCCCCCCCCCCCATAACACTCCCTGCCGCCATCAACTCTGGCTGCCTTTGAAAAAATATTAACAGAATCATCTGACCCCAGCCACACACACTCTTCACCCACCTCTCATCAGGAAGAAGATTTATGAGGGTGGGATCACGCACGCCAGATTCAAGGGCAGTTTCTTACCCACTGTCAACAGACTCCTGAATGAACCCGAGAGATAGCATTTAGAGAGGCATATCTTATTGGGGATAGTCAGCATGGCTTCTCCAGGGGAAGGTCATGTCTCACGAACCTGATTGAATTCTTTGAGGATGTAACAAAGAACATTGATGAAGGTAGAGCAGTGGATGTCATGTATATGGATTCAATAAGGCATTTGATAAGGTTCCTCATGCATGACTTATTTAAAAAATAAGGAGGCTTGGAATCCAAGGAGGCCTTGCTTTGTGATTACAGAATGGCTTGCCCAGACAAGGCTTGTATTCTGCATGGAGGTCATTGACCAGTGGGATCTGTTCTTGGACCCTGCTCTTTGTGACTTTTATAAATAACCCAGATGAGGAAGTGGGTGGGTTAGTAAGTTTGTGGATGACATGAAATTTAGTAGTTTTGTGAAAAATCTGGAAGGTTGCCAGAGATTACAGAAAGATATTGATAGGGTGCAGAGCTGGGCTGAGAAATGGCAGATTGAGTTCAACCCAGAAAAGTGTGAAGTGGTTCATGCAGTAGGTCAAATTTGAAGGCAGAATACAATGTTAATGGGAGGACTCTGAACAGTGTGGACAAACTGAGAGATATTGAGGTCCATGTCCACAGGACACTCAAAGCTGCAGCACTGGTGGATAGTGTTAAGAAGAATTACAAGCTCCTGTTTTAGTAAAATGGGATTATCACTATAAAAGATAGTTTAGACTGAATGGTCACAGTTAACATTTAACATTTCACCCAAGCACCATCACAAGTCACAGCCCAGTGACAATTTGATACATTGGAAGAACTGAGGGAGGGCTTGTTCCAGATTCAATACATTTGCTCTACCATGCTGACGGTTGAAGAGAAAACAGCTTTTTGAAGCAGCTCTTGTGTCCAGCCATTTTAGTGAAATTCAGAGCAAAGCCTGCCCTGTGAATGGCTGGGCTTTTCAGTGGATTAACCTGTGCCAGGAGGGTCTTTTGGGAAGCAAAGTGCTTCATTTTGATTGAGACTACCAGTGAAGGTCACTTGGAGAGATCGGTGCTATAGTCTTGGAAGCTCTGTGAAGGCCACTCAGTTCGAGCCTTGTCTGCAAAAGGACCAGGAGTGCTATGACCACAGCTTGTGTGGATGGACATTTCTTCAAAGGCAACACAAGGAGAATTCATGAGTTTGTAGGAACCACAACTCCAGTCTTCATATCAGTTCAACTTTAATTCTGGGCATCAAAGGCAGGTAGATGGGACTAGTTTGTGTGGGACATTTTGTTCAGCATGGGCAGGTTGGGCTGACAGGCCATGCTGAGTGACTGTATGACTGGGGTGACGGGGACTAGATTGAAACATCCAGGATTCTGAGGAGTCTCCACAGCGTGGAGTGGATGTGTCCTTATGGGAGAATCTAGAACAGGTACCACTCATTTAAGACAGAAGTCAGATGGTATTTTTGTGTTGTGATACTTTGGAACTCCTTCCTGGAAAACCAGTGGAAGAAGAGTCTTGGAGTCCAAGGATTCTTAATTGGCAAAGAGATGAGAGGTCACTGGGGGCAGAGCTGAGATTCTAATCAGATCTGCCACTTGGTGGTGGGTTGGAGGGCTCTTGTTCCTAATGTTCCCTTGCTTGGGATCATTCCCTTGACCACTGAACCCATGGGAATGTTTCATGTCAGCACAACCTCATGAGCTGAAGGGCCTATGCTGTGCTGTAATGTTCTTGGTTCTGTACTTTCCTGAGTTCTCTGAAGTTAATGAGGCCTGACCCAGGTATGTAAGACTATGAGAGGGACAGAGAGTGCAAATTAAATCTTTTCCCTACAGTAAAGGCATTGAACCTTCAGTTTAAGGAGAGAGAAAAGAATTTTAAAGGGGATCTGAGGGGAAGGTTTATTACACAGATATTTAGAACTTGCTGCCAGAGGAGGTGATGGAGTCAGAAACAAGCACCATGTTTAAATAGGCAGGACAGAGGGATATACGGGTCCAAATGCAGGCAAGTGGGATTGGTCAATAGACAAAAGGGTCAGCATAGGTATGTTGAGCCAAAGGGTCGGTTTCAGAGGGTGCGCCACAGGAATAATCATTCCTTCCAAAAGTCAATGTGGGCACTGAGACCTAGAAGCAAAACCACACACACACACACACACACACACACACACACACACACACACACACACACACACACACACACACACACACACACACACACACACACACACACAGGAAAGAATAGCAAATACCAGAGGACATCTGTACAAAGTGAAGGGAGGAAAGTTTAGGGGAGACGTCAGATACGTTTATTTACACAGAGTTGTGGTTGCCTGGAATGCCTTGCTAGGGTGGTGGTGGAGGCTGGAACAAAAGGGAGAATTAAAAGACTTAGATAGGCAGATGACTATAAGAAATACAGAGTTATGTGTGTGAGTTAGGGAAGTTTAGTTTGTTGAGTAGGTATGCATAAGTTGGCACAACATGGTGGGCCGAAGGGCCTGTATGGTGCTGGAATGTTCTATGTTCACTACACACACACAGTATGCGTTCACTGACACATATTCATACAAACACACTCACAAACACACATAAGTATAAATACTTACAGTGGGCATACACTGACAGAGACCCTGCCCTCTTGCAGCCGTAACTCCCGGAGCCTCTGCACACCCAGGTGGACCCACACCTACACACACATGTGCACACACATTGAACCATGCACATACCTAAACTTCAGGTCATGGATGTACACACACAAGCACACAATGCTCCACGTGTGCACACATATACCACATAAGCAGTCATAGACACACACTCATATGCACGCACTCAGAATTATAGATTAGCCTTGGAAGGTTTCTCTGATAACAACAGTGCATGTAAATAAGTCGGGTGATAAGTGTGAGCTACTTAATGCTGGCTAAATAAGATCTATAATGAGCATCACTGCAGGATGATGTGAGCTGTCCAAACCACCACCATCACAGTGACAGATTTCTGCAATCTACCCACTTTAACACTGCATCTAATTTACGTCTTGTAGGGAGCTGGAATGAAATGTTAATAAAGAATATTTGCTTGTCCTCACCTTAACAGCAGCCTGGGGCTGTGAGGCATCTGTTTCAAAGCAGAACAGTTAAAAATGCACAGCTCATTGGGGGTGACATCACCATCTCGCTGTCAGCCATTCCTTCTATCGACCCTGGATCTGTCAATAGCACCATTTCCCAGCAACATTCAACATGCAAAAATTATATGCAATTTACTCCGAAGGACTTTAATCAAGGCAAGAGGAATCAGCCTGTTGTGTTTACTGAAATGATCTTCCTGTGGCACATCAAACTGCTTTACAGCACAAAGCTCTGGAAACTTTCCAACTCCCACTGTTACACTGCCTGTAAACCTGCCTGTGCCTCACTGAATCCAGAACCAAATCCTTCCCATTCACTCCCACTCCACACAATCTCATTATATTAAAACCCTCACCATTCATTATTCTTGTACACAATCAAAGTGGGACAAGCCCTTCCCATTCATTCCCGTAGAACCCAAACCCTTTCACTCACACCCATTCTGTCATATTCCCAAAGGATTAAACAATTTCCATCCACTCCCATTGTCCACCAGCAATAATGGACCAAAGCCCCTTCTATTCAATTCCATCAGTCGCATTCCCAATGGATTGAACCCTTTCCATTAACACCCTGTGTCAGCCAATACAATTCACGGAAATCTGTCTTCCTGACACATTTTTCCTTCCATTGCTCCAACCCCCAACTCCAACTCCCTCATCACCCTCCCAATCTGCTCTCAACTCCCTCAACACCCTTCCTACCTGCTCTCAACTGCCTCCATCGCCCCCTACCTGCCCTCCTCCCAATTCCCTCCATCACCCTCCCTACCTGCCCTCAACTCCCTCCATCACCCTCCCTACCTGTCCTCCTAACTCCCTCCATCACCCTCCCTACCTGCCCTCCTCTGAAATCCCTCCATTTCACTTTGGGGAAGCTCAGGGCAGTGGTGCCTCAACAGGTGGAGTTGCTGCCTCAAAGATTCAGAGACCAGGGTTCGAAACTGACATCCTGTGCTGACTGTGTGGAGATTGCATGTTCTCCTGTTTCTTCCCTTAACCCTAAGGTAAGTTAATTGGCTGCTTTAAATTCAACTGTATTATCATCTGACTGTACACACACACACACACACACACACACACACACACACACACACACACACACACACACACACACACACACACACACACACACACACACACACACACACACACAAACACACACACACCACCCTGAACAATACAGAGCATATAATGATCACCTAAAGGTATAATTAACAATAGATTTATATATAAATATTTTGGGATGATTTACCTGGTAACATTAATCCGTGCCACAGCCTGCAGCAAGAAGTTATTCACAGCCTGGCAGAACTTATTTTGATGGCTCCTGTGCCTCCTGATGGTAATGGGTCAAAGATACCTCTTGAGTAGGTAAGTGGCAATGGATTCAAAGGAGAGTTGGTATGTAGGTCTGAGAGAAAAATTACAGGAGAACAGAGAGGTGGGAATGGAACTGGTGGGTTTGGTCTCCCAGGAGTCAGCATGGAGTTTGTGGGCTGACTTGAGTTATAGGGTCGCTGAGGTTTATAGCACAGAAACAGGCCCTTCAGCCCAACTTGTGCATGCTATCTGATCTAGTTCCATTTGCTTCTATTCAACCCTCTAAACCGTTTCTGTCTAAATGTCTTTTACACGTTGTAATTGTTCCTGCCTCTTTCACTTCTGACAGCTCATTCCACACGCTCTGTGCGAAAAGCTAGCCCCTAAGTTTAAGTCTGTGTAATTCTCTGCCCAAGGAAGCAGTAGAGACTGCCTCATTAAATATATTTAAGACACAGTTAGATGGATTTATGCATAGCAGGGGAATTAAAGGTTATGGGGAACGGACATGTAGGTGAAACTGATCCCACAGCCAGATCTTAGTGAATGACGGAGCAGACTCAATGGGCCAGATGCTAACTCCTGCTCCTGGTTCTTATGTTCTGATATAAATCTTTCCATTCTTACTTTAAATCCATGCCAATATTGTGACAATCCATCTTACTCAGGCTCTTATAACCTCCATGTTCTTCCTCCCCTCTTACACTCCAAGGGAAACAGTCCCAGGCTATCCAGCCTCTCCGTAGAACTCAAGCTCTTCTGTTCCAGTGACATTGCTTGTGAACTTTTTATGCTCCCTCTTTGGTTTAATCCCATCCCTCCAGTAGTATGGAGACCAGACCTGTACACTCAGACGCTAACTTACCAACACCTTGTGCAGTTGCAATATGATATCCCTACTCCTGTACTCAATGCACAGACTGATGAAGGTAAAGGGGCCAAATGCCTTTCTCCCTGTGTCAGCAGGTCCAGGTAACTATGACCTGTATCACTCGGCCTCGGTGTTCTATAGCCTTGTCATCCACTGTGTATGTCCTCTATTGGTTTAACTTCCAAAACACAACCTGAGTTCAATTCCATCACCCCTCCTTTGCCCATTTTGCCAGTTGATTTGAATCCTATTGCAACCTTAGACGACCTTCTGCACCATTCACAATACCAAAAATGTTGGCAGGCTTACTAAGCTTGCTGTCTAAATTATCATCTAAATATTTAATATATGACTCAGCACTGATCCCTGCAGCACGCCAATCTGAAAACAATCATCCAGAACCTCCCTCTGACTCCTTCCACCAAGCTAATTTGGGGCCCAATTGGCCAGCTCTCCTTGGATGCTATGTGAACTCACCTCGGACCAGTCTATCAGAAACAGAATTTATTGGTCATGAAATTTGTTGTGTTTCAGTAGCATTACAGGGGCAAATTTAATATAAATTATATTTTTAAAATAAATAAATTAGTGCAAAAGAAGAGAAAGTGTGGTTCATTGTCCATTCAGAAATTTGCTGGTGGAGAGGAAGAAGCTGTTTTTGTACCACTGGGTGTTTGTCTTCAGGCTCCTGTACCTCCTTCCTGATGGGAGCGGTGAGAAGAGGGCATGGCCTGGGTAGTGAGGGTCCTTGAGGATAGAGGCTGCTTTCTTGAGGCACCACCTCTCAAAGATGTCCTAATGAAGTGAACATTGATGCCCATGATGATGCTGGCTGAGTTTTCAACTCTCTGTTGTCTGTTCTTGCCCTGTGCATTGGCACCTCCTTACCAGACTGTAGAAATTTGCAAGATTCTTTGGTGACATACCACATCTCTTCAATCTTCTAATGAATTATAGCCACTGGTGAGCTTTCTTTATGATTGCATCAACATGGATGCCCCAGAACAGATCTTCAGAGATGTTGATACCTAGGAATTTGAAGTTCTTTACCCTTTCCACTGCTGGCTCCTAATGAGGGACTTTGTGTAAGACCTTGTGGATATTCATGCAGACAACATCTACCACCCTGCCCTGGTTAATCCTGTTGGTCACCTCTTCATAAAAAACAATCAAATACATGAACCATGATTTGTTAATTGCCAGAGTGGTGCTAACTATCCATAGAGCCATAGAACTATAGAATACACCACAGAAACAGGCCCTTCACCCCTTCTAATCTGGGCCAAATTATTATTCTGCCTAGTTCCACTGACCTGCAGCAATTCCATAGCCCTCCATAACTCTCCCATCCACAAACCTGTCCAAATTCTTCTTAAATGTTAAAATTGAGCCCGCATTCACCACTTCAGCTCATTGCAAACCCCCACCACTTTCTGTGTGAAGAAGTTCCCCTTTATACTCCCACTAAACTTTTCCCCTTTCACCTTTAACCCATCCTCTGGTTTGTATGTCCTCTACCCTAAACCAATCTACATTTGTTCTGTCTATCCCCCTCATGATTTTAAATACTGTATATATTTGTGTAATCGTCAAATATTTGGGCCACATTTTTGGTCCAAAAAAGGGGGGGGGGGGGTCAACTTTCACACGGGTCAAATGTTTGACTTCAGTAAGTACCTGTGTCTTTCAAGGCATTGAGTCCAGGTAGTAAATCTGTGGACCAGGCGTCGGGAGTTCAATGGGTGGGCAGTCAGGGCGAGGATCTGTGGTCATGACCATCTGTGGTCTGTGGCAGGTGGCCAGGGTGAGGATCCACAGTCAAGAGTTTGGATGGGTTGGAGGCTGGGGCATCGGAAGTTCAGATGGTGGGTAGTTGGACCAACGATTCCATAGTCGGGAGTTCGGTTGGGCAGACAGCCAGGGAGAGTATCTGCGGCAGCAGCACAGGGAGTTTGGATGGGTGGGCTGCCAGGGCATTGGGAGATTGGATGGGAAGATGGCTGGGGCAAGGATTCTGTGGTCGGGGGTTCAGATGGGCAGGCAGTCAGAGCCAAAAATAGAGAGGGTCAACTTTTATACAGGTCATACAAAAACACCCAATTTTTTGGGACAAAAAGTGGGGGTGGGGTGGGGAGGGGTGTCAACTGTTACATTGCATTGACGATTACATGAGTACATACATACAGTGCATCTATCAAATCTCCCCTTGGTCTTCTACACTGCAGGGAATAACATCGTCACGTGTTTAACCTTTCCCTTTAACTCAGTCCTGAGGACAGCTCCCTAATCAGTCCTCGTCTTTCCAACTCCTGGTGAATACTGTCCTTTCAATTCCCCTTCAGCACTTTTTCCACCACTGACGTCAGGCTCACCAGCCTGTCGCCCCCTGCTTGTCCTTTCAGCCCTTCTTAAATAACACGTCTGTGCCAAACATGATGTCTAAATCAAACTAAAACTGCTGCTTGTACAGGATCACTAACCTTCCATCCCCTCCACATTCATGTGTCTATCCAGAAGCCTCTGAAACCCCACAATTGTATGATTGTCACCATTCCTCGCCTGCAGGAAAAAGAATCTCAGAATTATGTGGTATCATGTATGTACACTGACAATAAATCTGAACTTGAAGCTTTGAACTATCTGCTTCCACCACTATCCATGGCAGCCCATTCCAGGCACTCACTACTCTCTGTGTAAAAAAAAACTTGTCAACGCATCTCCTTTAAACTCTTTTCCCCACCCTTCACAAGCGCATGCCCTCTGGGATGTAACCTTTCTGCCCTGGGAGGAAGATTCTGACTTCTGCCCTATCAATGGCACTCATCCTTTTATAAACTTCGGTAAAAACAGGATTCTATTGACACCGTGGTTAAGTGAAAAAACACAAATGCTGGAGAAACTCAGCAGGTCAAACAATGCCCAAAATGTTGGTGATGTATCTTTACCTTTGCTACATAAAGGCACTGTTTGACCTGCTGAGTTTCTCCAGCATTTGTGTGTTTTTTATTTTATAAACTTCCCTCAGCCTCCAACACTGCAGAGAAAACAACCAAAATTTTGTGAGCTTGATTTATTTTGTGAACTGAATTTAATTTATCCAGCTACCAAGGTGGGAGGTGGGCTTATGTCACTGGTGTGTAGATCAGCTTTCTGGATATTAGTGCTGCTATGAATCTAGCAGTGGGAGAATGAGGCCACTCTCGCCTCTGTACACACATCATTCTAGCAGCTGAAAGGACACGTCCCAAACCTGGCACTATGTGAATGTAGTTGCTTGTGCCCCTTTCCACTATGATATTTAATCTCTCTCCCCCATCCCTCCCCAAGCTACTGCAATAGTAGAAGGGGATTTCATCTCCAGCAACATGTTTGAAAATTAACTGGTACAAGTGTGAGATGTTGGGAGGTTAAACTAGGACAGGACTTAAACAGTGAATTGTAGGTGTGACTAACTTCTACCACACAAGACAGAGTGTAAGTTAAATGCTAATATATACAGCTAGATCTTGCTTCTGTGCAAGCCTAGATCAGAATGGTGGAGCCTAGGTCCGGTCGGCTTTATATACAAGGTCGTCAGGTGGTCCCTGGTGACCTAGTGGTGTAATAGCATATCACCACAGTAGGGCCCTGGGATGTGTTGAACAACAGAGGGGCCTTGAGGTACAGGTACAAATTTCCATGAACGCAGCAACACAGATATTCAGGGTGGTGAAGAATGTGAAGTGAAACACGAAAGTCTGCAGATGCTGTGATTGTAGTAAAAACACAATGCTGGAGAAATCAGCAGGTCTTGTGGTGTCCATTATATAGTAAGGATAAACGCACATAGTCAATGTTTTGGGCCTGAGCTCTTCATCAAGGTATAATTAATATGTAGGCAGGAGCCCAAATAAAATGGCAGGGGGAGGAGCACAGGTTCACAGGCATGAGGTCATGTGAATATGGGAGGGAGGGCACAAGAGGGATGGTGTTGGGGGACCGGAGGGGGTGGGGAGGAAGTTGTGGCTGGGGAATCAGATGGGGGAGGGGTGTTGAAGCCTGGGGAGGCCAGAACACAGAGGTGGCAGACAAGAGAGTCAGGGAGAGGTGGTAGGAGAGTTGGGAGGGTTGAGATGAGCAGGTCCAAGGGTCAGAATGGTGGGAAGAAATGAGGAGCTTTACGGTGTAGACAGTAGGGGGTGAGCAGGGAGAGGAGTGAGGGGATAGGGAAGGGTAAGGAGTGGTGGTGGGGGGGGGGAATGGAATGAGCCTGTGGTATCACCTGTGAGGAATCTAAGGTGTCAGCTGAGGATGGTGTGGAAACCAGCAAAGGAAGAAGATGAAGAAATTGTTTGGACCCTTGCCATAGATCAGGGAGGTCATATTACAACTCTATAAGACATTGGTGAGACCACCCTTGGAGTATTGTGTGCAGATCTGATTGTCCAACTAAAGGAAAGATATCACTCAGCTGGAAAGGGTGCAGATAAGATATCACCTGGACTGGTGGGCTTGAGTAATCAGGAGAGGGCTGAGTTGGGGAAGGGAATTAAAAGATGGGAGGGAAAAGGTTTAAAAGGAACCTGAGGGGCACATCTTTCACATAGAGGGTGGTGGGCATATGGAACGAGTTGCCAGAGGAAGTGGTAGCGGCAGGGAGAATTGCAAGGTTTAGACAGGTCTATGGATTGGACAGGCTTGAGGGATATAGGCCGAAAGGAGACAATATGGGCTCGTGTGGGTCAGCATGGGCAAGTTGAGCTGAAGAGCCTGTTCTGGTAAACTCTATGACTTTTTTCATGAGGTGCCTCTGAAATGCTCAGTGCTAGATAATTATTGCTAAGTGAGAGATAATTATTAGTGCCAGAGAGCCTGTCTGCTTCTGATTGTATAAATTACCGCGTACCCCCTCTGCCGGTCCTACAACCAGACATCCAATAAATCATCATCATTCACAGTTTAAGGTGAAAACAAAGCAGTTTGAGAAACCACTGAATAATAAATCAATCACTTTCCTTTGCAAGAATTCCATGGCACTTGAACTACCAGGGTAGAGAAGGCTTCAGACCAGGTGCTGGTCAATGGGACCAGTGTCAGTGAGCACAGGGTGGCCAGTATGAACATGATGGGTGAAGGGCTTAGGCACCGTGATTGAGAGGTTTGAAACAAATCAGCCTAATGATGTTATTGGTGAATGAAACAAAATAAAAACTGAAAGTCATACATCAGAAACCCAATGAAGGTCTTCAAGCTGAAATAGGACAGTACCCGGAGCAGCCAGCACAAGAAAAGGCCCTTCATTCCATTGTGTCTGTGCCGACCTTGATGCCGGTTTAAACCTATCTCAACTGCCTGCACATGGACTGCATCCCTCCATTCCCTGTCTGGCCATGTGTCTGTCTAAATGCCTCTCTAATGTCACTATTGCATCAACTTCCACCACTCCCACCATTCCCTAGGTAAAACATTTGCGCTGCACCTCTCCCATATACTTTCATCTCTCACCTTAAACTCATCTCTCATCTCTCACATATTTTCTAGTACATATAATTTCCACACTGGATGAAACACTCTGTCTATCTTTGCCTGTCATAAATATATTCTCATCCACCAGGTCTCCCCTCAGCCTCCAACGCTCCAGAGAAAACAACACGTTTGTTCAAACTCTCCTCCTGGTGAATCTCATCTGCCCCCTCCCTAAAGCCACCACATCCTTGCCGTGCTTTGTTGATCCATGGGGGTGGTGAATTGAATTCAGTGTCAGTCAGGGCACAGAGCTGAATGTTGAGACAGGATAGGAGGGAACAGGCTGGCAGGTCCTCGGTTCTGAACCGTCCTGATGCGATGGGACGCAGGGTGAGAGTTCCAGGAGCTGAACCACTAAGGGAGAGGCAGGTCTCACCTCTGGTCAAGGAAGGGCTGGACAACAAATGCCAGCCTCCAACACATGAAAAGAGAGAGAGAGAGAGAGAGAGAGAGAGAGAGAGAGAGAGTTCCTGGCAGATGAGGAGTGATGTGCCATCACCTCTGCGACTGAGAGCTGATGAGAGCTTGCCACATCAGGGGAGAGAGCAGCACAGGATCGATATTGGAAGCAGTTCAATGTAACAGGAAAGGCAGTGAGCCTAGGCAGCGTGACATCTCCAGTGTCTGATTGTGCTGCTTATTGAATAATGAGGTGTCCCACTGACACATTAAGAAAAACAATTAGCGGTTTAGTGTTTACAGAGGGTGAGAATGCGGCGATTAATCAATTGGGGAGACCAGTGTTGTGAGAAGGTAAAGGACATCAGCTGCCTGATACCTGGCCATGTAGTTAGTGCCTCATGGTGCCCCATGAGAACACACTCTATGGGGACACCGTCCCTATGCTGGGAGTGATGCTGTCCCCTGACCCCAGAGAAACCAGCATAATATCTGTGACTGGCCATCCTATCTCACTGGCCGAAGAACAACTGCAGACTCTTCAAGTCATAGTTATACAGTGCAGAAAGAGGCCATGCAGCCCATCTTGTCCATGCCTACAAAGTTAGTCCCACTTACCTGTGTTCAGCCTACATCCCTCTGAACCTTTCCTCATGGTGTACCTACCTGTCTAAATGCCTTTTGAATATTACAATTGTACTTGCTTCCACCACTTCCTCCAGCTGCTCGTTCCACAGACCCTCCACCCTCTGTGTAAAGAAGGTGCCCCTCAGATCTCTTATAGATCTTTTCCCTCGCATCTTCCACACCATCCAGCACACACTCTGTTCTCGCTGCTGTCATCAGGGAAGAGGTCGAGGTGCCAAAAGATTCATACCACCAGGTTCAGGAACATCTGCTACTCCTCCACCATCAGACTCCTCAACCACAGACTCAATTAGAGACTCATTTAAGGCCTCTGATTTTGCACATTATGTATTACTGAATATCTTTTCTGTATTTGCACATTCACTTTGTTTGCATTTTTCTTTAATTTCTCTCTTTTATATACATATCTTTTCTTGAGTTCTGTTTTTGCATCACCAATAAGTAGAAGTTCTGCCTGGCCTGCAGGAAAAAAGAATCTCAGGATTGTACGTGATATCATATTTGTACTTTGACAAGGACGTTGTTTTCGGGTGTGAAGTTGGTGCCTCGCCAACAATGTGTTCTGTGGCGTATCATAGTAAGTCCCAGGGCATTCTGATGTACGACTGTTTCCCTGATCACTGAGAAGGGAACCTCTCCTAGGAGAGCGACTGGATGATCCATCTTCACGGGGTCTTGAACCTCATTGTCTGCTCGCGTGTAAGCTTCGAAGCACTGGAGCCAATGGTGAAAAATTTCGCCAGCTCTCGGAGCATCTTGATCCATCTCCAGTCTTCCAGGTTTCAAGGAAGTATCCATAGTTGAGTCGGTTAATAAAATTTATATGCCATCAATAAGAGTTCAGACAAGTGAATGGAATAATACTTGGCTTTTATTAACAGACTCAATGCTCTCTTAGTCTGGCCAGTGGGACACTGAGCACCACCTGTTCTGCCAGCTAGGCAGACACTCCTACAGCATAGGCAATACACAAGTACATCCATATGAGTGACATTCAGTAATAGTACAATGGGATACCTATTATTCTGGCTGATGACTCATGCCATTGATTCAGTCATGAAATAACCAATCAGGAATAAGACCAATCATTTCTGTGAAATTATTGGATCTTGGTATTTGATTCAATCACCAACCAATTTTCTGGTTAAAGAGGCAAAAAAAATTGGGGTGAAACACTAAAGCACACATGTCAAACTCAGGCCCGCGGGCCAAATTTGGCCCGTGATATAATTATATTTGGCCCGCAAGATCATATCAAATATGTATTAGAGCTGGCCCGCTGGCCGCCGCGCCAGTATAGCGCATGCACAGCTAAGACTACAAATCCCAGAATGCTTTGCAAATGCATTGGCGTCAGCCCGCAAATCGCCCCCATCTCCTCTCTTTACTTTCATCAGCACCTGCGACCTGTCGCCCAACTCACGTGTAATAAACCCCTTACGAAAAATGGCCAAACGAAAGACAGAAAACAGGACCTTTCAAGACAGGGGGGAGGCAAACTCTGACCCCAGAGTTTGATGAACTTGCATCTAAGAAGAGATGCCAAGTATCTGGTTTAGACCCAGGTGCATCAGAGTAAATCACAGTGTAACAAGCTAAGCTTGGATTAATATTTTCTTTGGTTAACTTTGGACTGTTCATAGTTGAAAGATTAGATTTTCATTGAAGCAAGTTGTTATTTTTTTGACTTGTTGGCTTGTGAAAAAAAATACATTTAAAAGGAGCTTAAAGGCTACAGAGAAATATTATTGATTGAATATTTTATTTCTCACTTGTTAATGCGTCTTCTGGAAAGAGTTTAACCAAAACTATTGTTAAACATTTATTTTAATAAGGAAAAGTTTAACATTATATATGTTGAAAGAAGAGA
This sequence comes from Narcine bancroftii, assembly GCF_036971445.1. NCBI lineage: Eukaryota > Metazoa > Chordata > Chondrichthyes > Torpediniformes > Narcinidae > Narcine > Narcine bancroftii. The sequence continues at coordinate 28,595,243 of NC_091478.1, read as the reverse complement.
AAACATGCAGATGTTGTTGAAAATTTTCAATAAATTTTTAGTTTGGCCTACGACTTAGTCCAAGTTTTTAATTTTGGCCCTCTGTGAATTTGAGTTTGACACCCCTGCACTAAAGTATGCAGATGCTGTGATTGTAGTAAAAACACAGAAATGTTGGAGGAACTCAGCTGGTCTCACAGCGTCCACAGGAAATAAAAGATATATTACTGATGCTTTGGGGCTGAGCCCTTCTTCAAGGTATAAGCAAAAAGCAGGCAGGCAGGCAGGCAGGGAGGCATCTGAATTAAAAGGCTGGGGAGAAGGGAAGAATGGAAGTTGGAGGAGTACAGATCAACAGACAATTATCCTTAATTAGATAAGAATCAGTGGACAGGAGAGAAGAAAGGTGAGAATTGATTAGAGGTGCTTTTGGCTCTGTGAAAGCAGAACTGGGGGAAAGGAGACAGAGAGAAAAAGAAGAGAGATAGCTAGAGGAAAAGAGATATAGGGAAAGATGGGGAGACGCTAACGTAAACCGGAGAAATCGATGTTAATACCATCCAGTAGAAGGATGCCTAGATGGAAGATAAATTGTTGTTCCTCCAATTTGCTGGTGGTCTCAGTCTGGCAGTGTGCGAGACCATGGACAGACATATCGGCAAGGAATTGGGAGTAGGGCTTGCAAGGATTGGTTTACAGGTGAGTGGTACCTAGTTCCCTGGTCTGATTAGTTCTAGACTCTTCAAAGAACAAACCTGTGTCATCGTTGAGACAAGCATTCACTGGGCTTTTAATAATAGATGTTTATTGCCAGGCACGTTATCTGCACCAGCTATGGAGTACGGTGAACTACATCAAAGGAATGGGGTCAGACTGGAGATGGGTTTTATCAGCACAAGACCAGTTAGCATTGATTTCCATGGTGATGCATAGAATTAATAACCACTACCTCTGAAATGTAAGGATGGCCTATGATATTCTCGGCCCCTATCAATACAGAATCTTCTACCTTTTGTCAGTTCCTGCAGGTCGAATGTTGAAGGAAACAACTAATTAGATCAGGGAATCAGGACTGGAAATCCATGCTTTGACGGACCCAGATGTTCCCCGGCACTTGGATCTGTTCTCTGAAGGTTGAGAGGTTGGCATTCAGGTGTGAAACCACTGGCCAGAGGTCTGTATTTTCAAGTTTATTGATATCTGATTGCACATGTACAACCCAATGAAACAGCATTCTCTAGTCCTTGGTGCAAAACCCACCAGCATACAACCAGATGTAACACACAAATAGACAAACAACACACACACACACAAAAACAAAAACAAATAAATAAATAAATAAATGTGTTTCATGAATATGAGAGTCTCAGATGATTAGTATGAGCAGTAACTTTGGTCGTTCAGCATTCTCACTGCCCGTGGGAAGAAGCTATTCCTCAGCCTGGTGGTGCTGGCTCTGATACTCCTGTATCTCTTTCCCAATACGAGCAGCTGAAAGATGCTGTGTGCAGGGTGCAAGGGGTCCTCAATGATTTTGCACACCCTCTTCAGATAGTGATTCCAGTAGATCACGTCGATGATGGGGAGGGAGACTCCAACAGGCACAGAAGGAGGGTCGAGGGGACATGGAGAAAGTGACAATATGGCAGCCATTAGTGGAGAATAAGATCCCACACACAATAATGTGTTGATTGTTGATGTGATTTCCTCATATTTTATGTATTAATAGATCAGATGGATCAGAGACCAAGTATACTGGATGATGAAATGGGTGAGGAATGTACTTTTGCAGCAACTTTTGCACCTCAGGACACCCCAATTTATTCACAATGAGATAGTTCTGTCCACAGAACAGAAATTGGTTCTCGTAGTCAAGGAAGGACTCAAAGGCAAACACACCAGGTTACAGCAGGAGAAGGGGAAGTATGTCCAACTGACATACTGAAGTATGTCCGCCCTGATTTATAAGTTTGTGGTTATTTTCCATTACAAATCAGGGCGACATGGATGTGTGTCATGCTGCTGCCACACAGCTCAGAGACACAGGTTCAATCCCAACCTTGGGCACTGCCTGTGTGGAGTTTGCACATTCTCCCTGTGACCATGCGGATTCCACCCCTGAGGCTCCGGTTTCCTCCCACATCCCAAAGGTGCGTTGTTTGGGAGGCTAATTGCCCCTTGCAGGTGACTGGTGGCTTCTGGAGGGAGCTCTGTTTGAGGAACTCAGCAGGTCGAGCAGCATCCATCTGAGAATACGTTTCAGACCAGAACCTAATCCTTGATGAAGGGATCCAGCCCAAAACATCTGCCATCCTTTTACTCTCACTGATGCTGCTCGACATGCCCAGCGGATTGTTATTTCTTCCCTTCCATCAACTCTGTTTGCACCTCTCAGTGTCTTGAGAAATCTATCAACATGTTAGGGTGGCAGGTTCGTGTAGAAGTTAGTGTAATTCTGTTATAGTGCCGATTATTTGGACCAGGGTTTGAATTCCATGCTGTCTGTAGGGACTTTGTATGTTCTCCCTGGGACAAAAGGGCCTGTGACTGGGCAGTATGTCTAAATTAATTTTTTTAAATATAAATTTAATGTTATAGGACCCATCCCAACCTGGCCACTCTCTTCCCACCCCCTCCCATTGGGTAGAAGATACAGACTTGGAAACAAAAACATTCAGATTCACCAACAGTTTCTTTCCTGCTGTTATCAAACTCTTAAATGGTAAAAGATGCTGTTTACCTGTCCTTTTCTCTCTACCATGCACTTCGCAACACTGCAGTGTTTTGTTACTATGCTATCTGTTGCACTTCAGTATAGGTTAACATGTTTGGACAGTATGCAAAACAAAACTTTTCACTGTATCTCAGTACACATGACAATAAACAACTCAATTCCATTAACCTGTCGTGCACCAAGCATGGATTTTTGAAGTTAAAACATGCTGGTCTTGCAGTGTCCATAGGGGGTAAAGATATATAACTGACATTTCGGGCCTGAGCCTTTCTTCAAGGTATGAGTAAAATGTAGGCAGGTGCCTGAATTAAAAGGCTGGGAGAAGGGAAGAAAAAGCAGGGGGGTGGAGTACAGACCAATAGACAAAAGGTGTTAATTGGATATGGATGGGACACAGGAGAGAGGAAAGGTGAGAATTGACTGGGTGGAGGAGGGTGCATTTGGCTTTGTGAATGCAGAGCTGGGGGAAAGGAGACAGTGGTAAAAGAGAAAAGAGAGAGAGAGAGACACACACAGAGGTAGAGGAAAGGAGACATAGGGATAGATGGGGAAGGGGTTAACGGAAATCAGAGAAATCGATGGTAATGCCATCTGATTGGAGGGTGCCCAGACAGAACATGAGGTGTGGTTCCTCCAATTTGTACGTGGTCTCAGTCTGGCAGACCACGGACAGATATGTTGGGATGGGAATGGGACGGGAAATTGAAATGGATGGCCACTGGGAGATCCCTGCTATTGTGGCAGACAGGGATGAGGTGCTCAACAAAACTACCTCCCCATCTGTGTCCAGTTTCCCTTCTCCCCAGCCTTTTAATTCAGGTGCCTGCCAGCTTTGTACTCATATGTTGAAGGACTCAGGCCCAAAAAGTAGGTTATATATCTTTACCTCCTATGGACACTGCAAGGTTGGCTAAGTTCCTTCAGCATTTCTGCATATTTACTACAATCACAGCATCTGCATACTATCATGTTTCACAACATGTTTTGTTAAAGAATTGGGGTGGAAGGAAAGTTTAGAATCAGAATTAGAATTTATTGTCATGAACATGTCAAAAAATTTGTTGTTTTTCAGTAGCGTCACAATACACATTGATATGAACCACCTTACAAAATAAATAAAAATAGTATTAAAAAAATCAAAGTGAGGCAGTGTCTGTGGTTCATTGTTTATTCAGGAATCTGAAGGCAGAGGGAAAGAAGATGTCCTTGTAGCACTAAGTACTCATCTTCAGGCTTCTTTTTCCTGATGATAGCAGAGTGAAGAGGGCATGGCCTTGGTGGTGGGGGGTCCTTGAGGGTAGAGGCTGCTTTCTTAAGACTCCGCCTCTTGTAGATGTCCTCAATAGAGTGAAGAGTGGTGTCTGTGATGTTCCAGGCCGAGTTAACAACCCTCTGGAGTTTTTTTCTTGTCCTGAGCATTGGCATCTCCGTACCAGACAAATGATGCAACCAGCCAGAATGCTCTTTATGGTACACCTGTCGAAGTTTTCAAGAGTATTCAGTGACATAACGAATCTCCTCAAATCCCTCACAAAGTATAGCCGCTGGTGAGCCTTCTTCGTGATTGCATCGACATGGGAGGCTCCAAGAATATCCTCAGAGATGCTGACACACCCAAGAATTTGAAGGTCTTGAAGTTTATGAGAGTAAGGAATTGCAGTCTGCTGTAAGGTGAATAAAAATCTGAACTGTATTGTGTGTGCATATGTGTGAGCACCATGGTCCGGAGAACTGCTGTCTGTATCTTCAGGTGACAATAAACTTGAACTTGAAATTTGCCTTTAACTGCTGGTCCTAATACCAAACAGAACCAGGATGTCTGTTGCATGATTCAGAAATTTAGTTCCATCAGCCTTGGTAGAGCCAACTTCTGAGAGTGGTGTGTGAAGTCGTCTCTGTGCAGGTGTCCAAGAACGACTTTGCCTTCATTTGACCAGCCTGATGTCAGCAGTAAAGGCACAAATGTGTTTGTATAGGTATAGCTGTGTCGGCTAAACCTGACTCCATCAGCTCTCTTCAAATAATCAAATATTCCTTTGATAACTGCATTCCATAATTAATAAACCTCTGCTAGCAAATGTCTAATTTGCCAATACACAAGCTGACAGGACCAGATTAACTGCCGATTGACTTATAGTGTTATTTGAACTCACACATCTTCCAGTGTACAGGAGCCTGCAATTCATCAACATCCTGTTCCCCAGCAACGTCTGATCTTAAAAGAAGGTTTTACACAGTTGATAAATTTTTCATAACGCACACCAGCACCTCTCAGTTCTCATAAATCATCCTCATCTTTTCTTATAGCTGTTAAAAAGGTATTGGCTTTTCATGAAGATTGCTTATGTAAATCATGTATTTTACACAGATTAGAAATGTTAGTTTGAAAATTCAAATCATTAAAATTTTGGAATGGATGGAGGGACCTTGTATAGGATATGGCTTTCAATAACCCCTCCAGCACTCAAAGTTATGCAGAGGAACTCTGGCACCTGAACATGAGTGCTTTGGGGAAAATTGGAATTTAAAAGGCATCACAGGAAACAACAGAATTTATTCTTGCCGGAAAACTTGGAGGGAACATAAAAACTGACTGCAAGGGCTTCCATAAATATCTGAAAAGGAAAAGGTTAGTGAAGACTGTTAATTGCCTCAAGTTAGAAAAGAGAAATGTATAATTGGGAATGAACAAATGGGAGAAAAATGAAAAACATATTGTATACAGTTCACTTACTACAGGAAAGATGTGGTAGCAATAGAGAGAGAGGTGAAGAGACTTGCCAGAATGTCACCTGGAATGAAGGGCTGTAATTACAAGGAGAGATTGGCGAGGCTTGGATTCTCACTGGAATGTAGGGGCTGAGGAGAGTGACTTTATAGAGGTTTCTAAACATATGATGGGCACAGATAAGACAGATAGTCAGAGTCTTTTTTCCAGAGTGGGGTTGTCTATCTAATAAAACGGCACAAGTCTAAAGTGAGAGGGGAAAGAACTGAGGGGTAGGTTTTCACACAGAGGGTGATGAATATCAGGAATGAGCTGCCAGTGGAGGCAGGTACAGCTACAACAATAAAGACATTTGGACATGGATAGGAAAGAAGTAGAGGGATACAGGCCAAATGCAAGGAAATGGCAGCATGGTCAAAGTGAGCTGTATGTTTCTCATTATATAGCATATATATAGCATGTAATGTTGAGGCTCTATAGTGTACTGGGTACTGTGTACAGTTTTGGGTGCCTTATTTGAGAAAATATGTGCTGGTGTTGGAAAGGTTTCAGAGAAGATTTGCTAGAATGGTACCAGGAATGAAGGGATTAGCATGAAAGACAATTGTCGGCTTTTGGACTGTACTCTTTGAAGTACAGAAGGATGAGGGGGGATTTCATAGAGGCATTTTGAATGCTAAAAGGTCTAGACAGAGTAGATGTGGCAAGGATATTTCTCATGATAGGGGAGTCTAGGACAAGAGGGCACAACTTCAGGAGAAAAGGGCATCAATTTAAAACAGAGACGCGAAACATATCTTTTGCCAGAGGGTCATGAGTCTGTGGAAATTGTTGCCATAGGCAGCTGTGGAAGTGAACTCATAGGGTGTATTTAAAGTAGAGATTGACATGTATTTTATTAGTCAGGGCATCAAGGGTTACAGTGAGAAAGCTGAGGAGTGGGACTGAGTGGGAGGATAGAACCTTAGAACATTATAGCACAGAAACAAGCCCTTTGGCTCTTCTAGTCTGTGTCAAACTATTTTTCAGCCTAGATCCATTGACCTGCACCCAGTCCGTTGCCCTCCAAACCCTGTACCTGTCCATATTCTTCCTGAGCCTGCATTCACCACTTCAGCTGGCAGCTCGCTCCACACTCCCATCACTCTCTGAGTGAAGAAATTCCCGTTCATTTTCCATCTAAAGTTTTCCCTTTTCACCCTCAACCCATGTCCTTTGGTTTATATTTCACCTACCCTCAGTGGAAAAAGTCTACCTACATTTACACAATCTATCCCCCTCATAATTTTAAATACCCCCATCAAATCTCCCCTCATTCTTCTATGCTCCAGGGAATACGGTCATAGTCTGGTTAACCTTTTTCCTGTATCTTAGTTTCTGATTCTGGGCAACATCCTAGTGAATCTTCTCTGCACTCTTTCTATCTTATTGATATCTGTCCTGTAGTAAGGTGACCAAAACTACACACAAGAGACACCATGGATCAGCTCATGATTAGAATGGAAGTGCAGACTTGATGAGCCAATGGGCCTAGTTCTGCTCTTCTATCTTGTGATTCTCTGAGTCCACTTTGGTTCCATTTTTACAATGGGTAGGTCTTCATATTAAATGTTCTTCCCATGGGGGAAATGAAAGGAAAATTTACTGGACATATGTATGAGGAGAGATCATGTTCACTGGTATTCAGAGAATGTGAGGGAATCTCATGTAAACTGCAAAGTTTTGGCAGGCCAGATGCAAGAAGGATGTTGGGAATCCTTGATCAGGGATCTTGGCCTCAGGATATGAGGGATGCCACTTACAGGAGAACTGGAGCAATTTCTTCTCCAAGCGGAATCATATGCATAAGGAAATCTCTTTCCACACAAGGTCACAGAGGACAAGTCATTACACTTAGTTAAGATTTAGATTAATTTTTTAAAACTCAAGAGATCAATGGCTATGATAAGATGGAAACAAGGTAGTGAAAAATGGGTGATCAGCATATGAAGGGTTGAATGGCCTACTGTGCTCCTGGGTTTCTCTAATTCTCTCTATTGTTCATCCCTACCTATTTCTGAACTGAAGGCATTCTGCAGTTGGTCACCATGTTGTAGGTCCAGAGTGTCATCCATGCTCGATCAGGAATGAATGGGAGATAACCTTTCCCTGAGAACATCACTGAATTTGACATGCTCTTTGTTACCTCTACTGGGCTAAACTATTTATTCATTCCTGATTTTTATTTAATTACTTATAATTTGCATTTCCCAGGTGTCGTGGGAACTTCCTCTCCTGATCAATGGACTAGTCTTTGGAAAATGGTCCAGTTTCTGAATCACAATGCCACATGCCCTGATCCAGGATGTTTAGAATCTTCAACGTGAGGCCAATTTTGAAAAATTTCCCTTTTTTGAAATATAAATGTGAACCCATATATCAAAAATGAAAATAATGAGATAAAGTTTGCGACTTGGAACTAAGCTGTGAAACTCAAATATCTAGATTGATACGGGCTCCAAACTAGTCACTCTCTATTGGCCTTAACACACCATTCTATTCCTCCCTCATGTGTCTTATGGATTATGACTAGATATATTTATGCATTTTTCATCAACACTTCCCACGTTTCATATTCTGCTTCATGGAACACAGAACGGCACAGCACAGGTCCTTCAGTCTACGATGCCAAAGTTAAAATAAAACTGATGCCTACACATGATCCATATCCCTCTATTCCAGTGGTTCTCAACCTTTTTCTTTCCTCTCACATACCACTTTAAGTATTCCCTATACCATTGGTGCTTTATGATTAGTAAGGGATTACTTAAGGTGGTATGTGAGTGGGAAGGGAAGGTGGAGAATCACTGCTCGAGTCCCAATTGTTACTGAAATATTTTGCTTGAGAAAAATTGTCATTGGCCCATTTCCTTTGGAGTTACGAAACCGTGTACATAACGAGTCAATTAGATATGATGAAAACAGTGGTTTCAAACTTTTTCTTTCCACCCACATACCACCTTAAGCAATCCCTTACTAATCACAGAACATAGGGAATACTTAAAGTGGTACATGGGTGGAAAGAAAAAGGTTGAGAACTACTGCTCTATTCCCTGCATGTTCATCTGTCTATCTAGAAGCCTCTTAAACACTACTATCTTAGCTATTTCCACAGCTACTCTTGGCAGCCCTTTGCAGGCACCCACCACTCACTCTCTGTATATAAAATCTTTCCAACACGTTTTCCTGGGACAATAGTAGCAAATACCAGAAGAAATCTGTTTAAGATGAGGGGAGGAAAATTTAAGGGAGATTGCTAGAGGTAAGTTTTTTTACACAGAGGGTAAATGCATTGCCAGGAGTGATGATGGAGGCTGGTACAATAGGGACATTTAAAAGACTCAGGAACATGGATGTAAGAAAAAAGTGTGCGGTTGGGATAGATCAGCACAACATTGTGGGCCAAAGAGGCTCTACTGTGCTGCAATGTTTTCTGTTAAACTTTCTCCCCCCTCACCTTAAATGTGTATCCTTTATCCTCATCAACCAACTTTCGGGTAAATAAGATTCTTCTGAATTTCCCAGCAGATTTATTAACAACCATCTGAAATTTATGTCCTTTACTTTGGTTTCACTTACAAGTAGAAACATCTTCTCAAGGTTCACTCTATCAAAGCCCTTCATAATCTTAAAGATATGTGTCAGGTCAGACATCACTTTCCCTCTTCTGAAAAAAGAACCACATTCATTCTGGCAATCCCTGATAGTTATGGTCTCTCAGTTCCGCTGTCGGTCTTGTAAATCTTATTTTCCAGCTTCCCCAGTGCCCCTGTATCATTTTTATTTCGAAGTCGTGATTAAATAGGACTGAGTTTGGACTTTAATAGTCCACAAATTCTATGAAGCCATGACGGAATGAGGCAAGACATGGTATTGTTTCAAGGTCCAGGGAAACAACAGGTTCCAGGAACTTCAATTTCAACTCAGACGCACACGGATAATTTGGTTACAACTGTCCTCGCAAACTGGAGGATGTCAGACAAAATTGGGCAAAGTGGAGCAAAATAAGAAAGATTTTACTCAGAGGAGCAGTGAGTCAAAGAATTGCCCTGACAAAGGAGCAGGATGAACAGATAAATTGGAATCATGATTAAAAACTGTTGAGATCAGTCTCTCTCTATAGAATTGAGTATGTAGTCTATGCTTCACAGGCTATGGTAGTAAGTTGTTACTAGACTGGTAACTCAGAGAGCAAGAGGTGTCTTGATTGAAACTTATAGGTGCACTGCGAAAAGTACACTGACTGGGTACATCACGGCCTAGTTTGGAAACTCAAGTGCTCAAGACGCAGAAGCCTGCAGACATGGCAAACCCAGCCCAGTCCATCACCAGCCCAAATCTTCCATCTATTGAAGATATCTATGTGAGATGCTGCCTCAAGAAGGCAGCCAACATCATAAAGAACCCCCATCCCCCTTGGTCACCACCTCTTCTCACTGCTATATTCGGGCAGGAGGTACAGAAGCCCGAGGTCTGGCACCTCCAGGTTCAGAAGCAATTCTTTTCCAAAAGTTATCAGACTCTCGAACCTCCCCATACTACCCCAACCTTGACCATAAACTACTTTGACACCACTATAAGATCTGTTGGCATCATTGAAACTTCATTCGTGAATATTTATTTATCTATGCTTTTATATTTATTATCTTTATTTTGATTTGGCATATTGTCACCCATTTAAGACAAAGTTGAGGCAAAAAAAACTTTCTCACAGAAGATTGTGAGTGTTTGGAACTCTTCCTTCTGTAGGGGGTGTAAGCTGAGACTGAATATGTTTAAGGCGAAGGTTGATGGGTTTTTGATTAGCATGGGAAAGAAGGTAGAGGTTGCAGTCAGATCCACATCTCAGTGTAAGAGGCAGGCTTGAGCTGACTTGCCTTCTGCTCCTGCTACATCCCTCCGTATCCAAATGCTTTGATAAACAGGTGACACAAATAACTTGCAAACAGTGGCTGGAAAATTCAAAGGAAATAATTACAAGTAAAAATAAATCTGATGGTTTCAACAATGTTTGGAAACATTTGGATTAAAATCCCATGATTGACTGGAATCCTTTAGGGAAGGGAAACTTCCACCCTTGTCCACGTGACTACAGACTCACCGTGGTTGATTTTTAAATGCCATCCAAAAAAGAAATTTCCACCATTAATGTCATGTTGAAATACAGAATGAATAAAATTTGGTGGACCACCTGGCATTGATCAACATTCTGAGTAAATCTGTTGCAATGGTGCCAAACATGAAAATCTGCAGATTCTGGGGTGCAGTGCAGTACACAAACGTGCCAGAGAAACTCAACCTGTTGAGTTTCTCCAGCACTTCTGTGATAATGGTGATCATTTTGTTTATTTATATTCTTCCTACATGTAACTCCAGACTCTTGAGCAGCCATTCTCAACAGGGGCCCTATGGCACCCCTGGGGGGCACAACACATTTAAGTAAAATACCAGAAATGTTTTTTTATGTGCTCATTAGAAGAGAAATATTGAAAATGCTTCACAGGGAAGGGGGACTGTAATCTCTGAGCAGAGTCCTACGGGGGTCCACAGCGAAAAAAGAATGAGAATGGCTGGTTTAGACCCACCAGTGGGGTGAACAGAGAACATAAACAATACAGTACAGGAACATGCCCTTCTGCCCATGTGTCTGTTCCAAACAGGATGCCAAATTAAACTCTAAATTTTGCAGCTTGCATGTGATCGATATCCCTCTAGCCACTGCATATTCATGTGTCCATCCAGAAACCTCTTAAACACTACTATTGTATCTGTTTCCACCACTAGTCCTGTTAGCCTGTTCCAGGCACACACCATGCTGTATAAAAATCTTACACCGCACATCTCTCTTAACTCACCCCTCTCCCAACCCTTAAACACATGTCCTCTTATGTGTGACAGTTTTACCTTGGGAAAAAAATTCTGACTGTCCATCCTATTGATACCCATCATGATTTATAAACCTCTATCTGGTCTCCCCTCAGCCTCTGATGTTGTAGAGAAAACAACCCAGGTTTGGTCAATCTTTCCCCAAACCTCATACCATCTAAACCAGGCAACATCCTGATAAATCTCCACATCCTTCCTGTAATGGGGGCCACCAGAATTGCACATAATACTTCAAGTGAGGACGAACTCATGTTTTATATAGCTGCAACATGACTTCTTTACTTTTATACTTGAGGAAGCCAAGCATATACTATTCCTCTTATATACCACTTTATTTAGTTGCAAAGCCACTTTCAAGGATCTATGGACTTAATGCTTTCAGGAGACTTGCCATTGAGTGAAAACGTTCCCTTTGCATTTGACCTTCTGAGGGGGTAACACCTCGCACCTGTCTGGATTAAACTCCATCTGCCATTTTTCAGCCCATGTCTGTAACTTTCTCCCTCATAATTACCAGCCATACTTTTTCCATCCAAATCATACCTTGTGCAAAGATGTTTGTGTGGTTGTAACAAAATATCTAGCAGTGAGAAGGGTTCTTCAATGAGCAACCTTTAGCAGGTTATTTCTAACATTAATGTCCATGTAAAGAGCATAATTTACAGAGTATAGAATTACAATGAAAAGGAAGATCCATTATCACCGAGAAAAGGCAGAACGAGAGCACTTTTGTCGGGTTCATTCAGGAGCCTGATGGCTGTTGGGAAAAACCTGTTCTTAAACCTGTCTTTCCACTCTTTAGCTTTCTCCCAGTGGGAGAACAATGTGTGTATGGGGTGTAATGGGTCCTTCAGGATGCTGGCTGCCATTCCAAGACAGCGAGGAGATGTAGATGAAGTCCATGGAGGGAAGTTTGTGCAATGTTCTGAGCTGCATTCACCACCTTCTGAAGCTTCTTATGACCTTGAACTGAGCAGCTCCCATCCCACACTATGATGCACCCAGCAAGTCTGCTCTCGATGGTGCAGACAGGGGAGGGACATGCCGAATATTTAAGAAAGTAGAGAGGTTGGTGCGCTTTCTTGACTGTCACATCAATGTACTTGCCCCAAGTCAGGTCATTGGAGAGATTTATTCTTTTGATTTCAGCACATTTGATGTGGACAAGGGCCTGTACTCCATCCCTCTCCTGAAGTCAATGATCATCTCCTTCGTCTGATTGACATTTCATATTCTCATCGTTCCTTGGGTAAAGAACTTTCACCTGAATTCCTTATTGGATTTATCAGTAACTATTTTATATTTATATTCCCTGGCTAGCCATCTCATTGCTTTGGGAGGCTCCAGAGAGATGTAAGACATTGCAATGATTTCATTTATTCTTGCAGATAATTCATTGGATGTGTCCCTTTAACCTTCAAATGCTTAACAAATGCTGTACACATAATGTCAGTGAACCTTGGGACTGAGCACATCAGAGAAAAATCCGTTTGACAATTTGACCATCTTTCTTAGGGCCACGCTTATTTAATGTGATGTATGTTTGATCTTTTTCTTTTACTTTCAAAGTATCTAACACAGGAAAATGTGAGGCAAGCTATTGACTTTCCTGCTTCATCTGATCTGCCTCACAATGTCAATAGCAGCACAAATATCAGAGCACACTAGCACTGCACACTCCTATTCACTTTGCTTCCATGGATTCTAACCTGTGTCTGGCCTGGGATCCAACCACCCTCTCACTCCACAGCAGAGGCATAGCCCCCTCCCACCATGTCAGTCCTAGATCCAACACTCTCTCATTCCACAGCAGGCTCATCACCCCTTCCACCATGTCAGTCCTGGATCCAACTCTCTCTCATTCCACAGCAGGCGCATCATCCCTTCCACCATGTCAGTCCTGGATCCAACTTTCTCTCATTCCACAGCAGACGCATCACCCTCTCCACCATGTTAGTCCTGGATCTAACTACCCTCCTGCTCTACAACAGAGACATAGCCCCCTTCTACCATGTCAGTCATGGATCCAACCACCCTCCTGCTCCACAAAAGAGGCATAGTCCCCTTCCACCATATTATTCCTGGATCCAACCACTCTCCTGCTCCACAGCAGAGGCGTACTCCCTTCCACCATGTCAGTAATGAAAAGGCAATTTTAATTCACTCCCAACTTCCAGAAATGCACGTTGTGAAAACACTGACAGGAGTTCAAGATGAGTAATGAAGGAGAAAGATGGCTGCCTTGGGAAGGCAAAATCTGCAATAGAAGTGGAAGATGGGGCCTGATAAAGTTGTAAATAGCTAAGATGTCAGTGGTTAAATTATCAGACCAGTAACCTGGACTCACTAAGACACGAGTTAAAATTCTGCCACAGCAGCTGTGGAATTTGATTTCAGTTAACCGTGATCGGCAAATAAAACAAAAGCAAGCCCTAGTCCAGGAGTGGTCAAACTTGATTAATGCAAGAGTCATGTATGATAATCTTCAGATGTTTGAGAGCTGCAATAATCACATGATCACAAGCCACACCCATTAACACGACTATTGTGAGGGCTGATTCGTATGATTCCTATCTCAGCCAACATATTTCCGTGAGACACACATTTTATGTTGAAGAGCCATGTACAGCTCACGAGTTGAGGTTTGGCCACCCTTGCCCTAGTCCGTTAAAAACTAATGAATTGTGGATAAAATCCTATCTAATTGCAAATGTCCAGAGGAGAAACCTGTAGTCCTTACCCAGTCTGGTCTGTGTGACTCCAGCTCTCCAGCACAGTGGTGGGGTTTGCTCTCTGAAATCCCCAATAAATCACTCAACTGCCACGTAACTGTTACAAGATCAGCAGCACCTTAAGGACACAGCTCGATACCCCCTTCTCAGTTAGCGCTGGACAATAAATGCTGACCTCGCTAACAACACCCACATCCCAAAAAATAAATGAAAAGTTGTACCTAAATAAATTGAAGAATGGAAAAGGGCAGGAACAACTGGGCTGATTTTAGAGCTCCAAGGAAGTCAGAGCAGAGGAACAAAGGCTTGTCTGTAAAGATTCATGAATCAGGAGCCATTAGCCAGCCTTAAGGGCAACTCACTGTCGACTTCTGGAAGAACAGATCCTTGAGAAGATAAGAGCAGTTGTTACCCTTGTACAAAGCCTGAAATAACTGCATTTGGCATACTGTGCACAGGTCAGTCTCCATGTTAAACAAGGAGGTGTCGCAGTACGGGATAAGGTATAACAGAAGATTTGCTTGGATGACATACCAGACCCTGTTATCCTATCAAAGAATACTGTAGCCTGATATTCTTTTCTTCTGAAGGGGTGGGAGGGAGAGCAGTCTTCAAAATTATGGAAAAGTTAATTATGGTAGACTCTGAGAAAGTCCCAGATGGCAAGCTGGTCTTGAAGGTTGGATCAAATGGGGTCCAGTGTAAGCAAGCCTACTGGATACAGAATTGGCTTGGTAGAAGATAGAAGGTGGTAGTGGAGGACAGTTACTGTGACCAGAGGTGTACTGCAGGGATCGGTGCTGGCCTAGTCATTTCAATATTATTATTATTCATTTGCATTAAGTACAGTTGGATGAAACAGCATTCTTCAGTCCTCGGTGTAAAAACGTGCAAACACATATATATAGACATAGCACACATATTTACAAGTGATTTATATACTGTACATGTATATATAAAAAAGTGATAAATAAGTACACTGTCAGTAGATTCTCAAAGAGTTTGTCTGAGCAGTTCATCAGTCATTCAGCAACTCATTGTCTGTGGGAAGAAGCTGTTTCTCAGTCTGGTGGCGTTGGCTCTGATACTTCTGTACTTCTTTCCAATGGGAGTAGCTGGAAGATGGTGTGTGTGTGTGTGTGTGTGTGTGTGTGTGTGTGTGTGTGTGTGTGTGTGTGTGTGTGTGTGTGTGTGTGTGTGTGTGTGTGTGTGTGTGTTGGCGTGGGGGGGGGGGGTGGCGGTGGTGTGATTACGATCCTTGACCATTTTTAGACCCCTCCAGACAATAATCCTAGTAGGTCACATCGATGGAAGGGAGGTAGACCCCAGTGATTCTCCCTGTCGCTCTTATGTTCCTGTGGATTGACCTCCAATCCAATGCTCAACAGCAACCATAACCACACTGTGATGTAGCCAGTCAGGACACTCCTGATGGAGTTTCTGTAGAAGGTTGACATGATGGTGGCCTTGCCCAACTCAGTCTTCTCAGGAAGTGAAGTCACTGTTGTGCCTTCCTGACAAGTGAAGAGCTATTGTTCACTAATATTAACAACTTGGATGACAATGTCATCAACATGGAGGTTAAGTTCACTGTTAACACCAATGGTGGTACAGTGGACAATGAGAAATGTTATCTGAAATCACAGTAGAATGACTCTATAAGAGTTTGTATTTGTGGTTAAAACCAAATATCCATAGAGATAAAAACTTATAATGCCCACAAGGAATTCTGGAGAAACCTCGCTATCAAAATTGATGAGAATTTGGAATTTACTGCAAGGTGTGGCTGAGATGTGGAGTCTGAGAGTGTTTAAGGTGAAGCTAGATAAATACAGGGCACAGAATATAAAATTTGGAAGGATTTTATGACAATGGTTGCAAAGAAGATGTCTGTATAACACTGATTCCAGCAGAGACTAGCAAGCCCTTTTTAGTGCTATAAATTAAGTGTTTAAGTGCTATTAAAAAAAAATTTTTAATTTTTCTACAGATGTTTACATAGGCCTATTCACATTTGCTTCTGGAATAATGCAATGAAAGAAGGAAAGACTTAAAAGTTCCGGTAAAAGTAAAATCCATTTATTCAACAGAGTAGTGCTGTACATGCCTTGTGTCTCCTCTCCCACAGTACTCCTTGACGTTGCCATGCAGGATGCTACCTACCATTGTGCAAGTTCAAGATCACCAAAGAAAGGCAAGTGCGAAGCAATGGCAAACTACAGATATAGGGCATAGCAAGTGTGACTGTCTCCCCGATCTTCCCAGTTATCCCAATAACTACTTCCCTTTCCAAGCCTCTGCACAACATACGAGAGTCTATGGGACTCTCTAGAAGCAGCACACTTATGAACAGCTCAATTCATGCTCAAATTTAATATCTTTTTTAAACAATGCTGATGAGGAAGGGGAAAGGGGCAATTAGTGTAGTGGTTAGCACAATGCTATTACAGAGCAAGCAACCTGCATTTGAATCTGCCGCTATCTGTAAAGAGTTTGTACATCCTCCTTGTGTCTGCGTGAGTTTCTTCCAGCTGCTCCCATCCCTCAAAAAATATTCAGGGATTGTAGATTAACTGGTGTATTTGGGGAGGGGGGGGGCACAGGCTCGTAGGCCGGAAGGACCTGTTACCATGCTGCATGTCTAAATTTGAAGAGATGGGGAGTTAATCAATGTGATGTTGCCAGATCTAACAATGTAGAAAGGTGTACAAAAGAGAATTCCAAGCCAAGGATAACATTTCCAAGCATTGGAATTTAAAACACAAACCCATAAAGCATCTATAGATTATACTGCATGCACTAATTACATAGATTAACCCCTATGCAATACTGGAATATCAGACAGAAGCTCCCAGATTTTGGTTCACCAGTGTCATAGCCTTTCCAGACCATCAGGTTCAAACATCCAAAACCCAGCAGCAATACTCCATTTACATCTGAATTAACAAAGGGAAATGTGAAGGGGAGTGTAATCCTGCACTGCTCTAATTCAGCCTAACCATCTGTATTTCAATGGTCTGTTTCCTGCTCCTCCCATCCAAGTACTGATGTTGCCACCTCTTCACACCTGCCTACTCTAGTTCCACTGCCCATCCGGTTCCCACTGACCTGACAGTAGAGGACATTCACCACCCCCCCACCCCCAGCAGGCAGCACCTGTTCTCCTCGCTGGGAGCCAAACCCCAACTTTAAAATCAATGCATGCTTTTAAAGACACTAGTTGGATGTGTCTGCAGCTGAATGCAGTACTGGGTAATTACTTGCACTGAGCTCCACTGACAGGCCTCAGCATCAGGACTGGCGCCGGGTGTGCGCTGGGAGATGGAGACAGGCAAAAGCATGACACAGGGCTGATTCCCCAGCATCTCTGCACATTGGCACTTATGGCCAACTCTGAAGCTACGACAAATATGGAGGTCCTGCTCCCTGCACCTGTAACTAACCCTGATGGACCTGCATCAGTGCCAGAGGTCTCTGGTGTTGAGTTGCTTTGGATTCCAACCTCTCAGAGGCTGCAGTCGCCTGTGGAGGGTGCTTCGCTGGCAGTGAACCTTTGCTCGAATGACCACCTGCTGGACAGGACTGTGTTGTTGCACTGATGGGGGCTATCTTTTCACGCTGGCCTATAATCTGTGTGAGCATTGAACATTGGGCTTCTATCAGACTCTGGAAGCCCTCTGCCATGGTTGCCTGCAGACGTTCTCCAAGAGAGATGAAGCCCACCTTCACTGCTTCTTGGAGTTTGGAGCCTAGAACCTCTATAGCAGCAGTGTGGGCATTCATGAGCGAGGACCCGACTGATTCTAAGGCCTGTGTAAGGGAGCTTTCCACTGCAGAAGCTACTGGTGTTGACAACTGCTCAATGGCAGACTGCAGTGCACACATCCGCTGGTCCAACATAACCATGCCATCTTCCACAGTTGTGTGAATGGAGGCAAGCGATTGCTCAACACTGAACTCGTGTTCCAACAGCCTCCGCTTGAAGGCAGGCCCGCTGAGATCTGTGTCTACATCTGCCTCGATGGGGAGGCCCAAAACGGGGGGCCTCCACCCTTCAAAAGGAGACCTCTCATCATCTACCAGTACTGGTGCCCCTCCCTCACTGATGTTCAGTGAGTTACCCAGTTCCTCCTCATCCTCAACACTATCATCTCCTCCAGTCGGTGTATCTGTACTGGTGCCTGCTTCTAGGTGTGGTGGGGACATTTGGTACTTTGGTGCATGGTGCTGTTTTGCAACAAAGGTGGATGATCCACTTGCTTCCCCTTGGTCTGTGGAGAGATGCAGAAGGCAAGGTGTGAGTGTGGAAGCCCGTGTTCATTCCACTTCATAGACAAAATGGCTCAATGCCATTCATTCCCACTCGCAAAGATACACTCACCACAGAGGCGAGATGTGACACCAAGGTCCATAGGGTCAAGGCCCTCAAAAGTTTCCTTCCCAAAAAGAACGATCATGTCGTTCTCAAACTCAGTCAATGTTTTGATATCTGGCTGGTCCCCCATTGATTCTTGGCGTGATCTTCTGTTATATGCGAGTTTCTCCTTTGAAAATAAAAGCAGTGAAAATTAGAGCGATTTTTCACCCTACAAATCCACTTCTGTAATTTCAACACACACATGGCCAACATGCAGATCACTGCTATATTCACTTTAAATACCTGACACATTTTTGCCAACACATTTGTGTGTCATCAAGTTTAGGCACGTTGCACAAAATGTTGGAGTACTCAGCTAGTCAGACAGCATTCCACGAGGGTTTAAGACCAGAACTTACCTTGAAATGTTGACTATCTATTGCCTTCCACTGATGCTGCCTGACGCGCTGAATTCTGGAAGCATTCTGTGCGTTGTTCCAGTTTTCCAGCATCTGCAGTCTCTCGTCCAGTATGGTGTGTGTTTTTATGAAAATATCAAGCTTAGAAATGACTTGAAGTCACTTGCAAGCGAAGGTCAACCTGCAGGCTCTTTATATGAGAAATTTTGGGGGAAAATCCCAGCTGTATTTAACCCAAGTCAAACTCAAGAGAAAGAAAAGCAAGGCCACTCCAAGCAGGCATGTCAGTGGTGCACCACGTGCAGCTCCATTCTGACCTCGCATGCTCTCCCTGTATATGGCCCCTGAGAGTTCTGGCTTTCTCTGACATCTCACAGAAGTGATTATCTGATCGGTTCCTAGTCTGTTGGTGTGTGATAGAATCCGGAACAGCAGGGATAGGTGATGGGAAAGAGGAAGGAACACGTGACAGAGAAAAATGGTAGGAAGTGGAATTGCTCTGAGGACCAGCACAGGCTCAATAGGCCAAATGGGTTTCTTCTAAGTTGTAAGGAGTTGGCAGATATAGAAAATAGGGACCAGATGAAGAAGAACGAGGAGACATGTTGTGGGAAGGAACAAAAGTCCGTTTCTTTAATATACATTCTGTATCGCTGGAGTTGATCTAAATTTGTGGGTATCTTTCATTTTCTTTTCATTATCTATAAATATAGCTAAGGAACACAACAACGAGGCAGGGTTGGAAGAAGACAGGTGTTGAAACCTCAAAGTTTGAAGTTCAGATTTATTGTCAGAATAGAAAACACACATGACATCACATACAACCCTGAGATTCTTTTTTCCTGTGGGCCAGGCAGAATTACCACTTATCAGTAGTGCAAAAAAAAACTGCACTCAAGAAAAGAGAGAAATGTAAACAAGGAGTGCAAACAGAAAATAAATATTCAATAATAAATAATGTGCAAAGTAAGAATCCTCACATGAATCTGTGATTGAGTTTGTTGTTGAGGAGTCTGATGGTGGAGGGGGAGCAGCTGTTCTGTAACCTGGTGGTACGAGTCTGCTGGCACCTTTACCTCTTTCCTGATGCTACATGTGATATCCTTCTACATCCAGCGAATACAAGCTAGGTAACTCCTTGGAACCTCCAGATTGAGGAAGAGAGAGAGAGAGATAGCAAAGCCTTGGAATTGTTGTAGAGCTGGTTGATCTTTGGGAAGATTATGGAGCCCTGTAGAATAACTTCCTGCTTCATAGATCTGTCCACTGCCCATCTGATCACCCTGAGCAAACTCACCAAGATAGCTTCTCATGCCAATCCAACCAGGTGACCTATCGCATCTCCACACCAGTTAAGGTGGTTCCACCCACCCTGACGGCTCGCTGTCAGGATGGCCTTGCCTAGACAACCAGATCCCTTCCGGAAGACTAGCTGCACCGTGATTCTAATCACCAAGAAACCTGTCAGCTGACACCATGTCACCCCACCCCTCACCCCACCTAGTGACCACCTCTTAATCTTTAATCTTCCAATGAGTTTGAACAGATCATCCTAACCTCTCATTATATATCAATCTCTTCATTTCAGAAATCAACATGGGTGGCACAATGCCATTACAGTGCCAGCGACCTAGGTTTGAATCCAGCACTGTCTGTAAGGAGCTTGTACATTCTCCTTGTGTCTGCGTGGATTTATTCCAGATGCTCCAGTTTCCTCCCATCCTTCAGAAAATTATAGGGTTGTAGGTTAACTTGGGGTATTTGGGCGGCACGGGCTTGTGTGCCGGAAAGCCCTGTTACCATGCTGTATGCCTACATTTAAACATGGAGAACCTTCTTTGTATTATTTGCAGTGGATGTTGGAAATCATGCACCTTAGGTACAAGGTCCAAAACTGTACACAGTACACCAGGTGCAGTTTCACTAACACCCTGGAAAGTTGCATCAGATCTCACCAAGTCCATCACAGACACTGTCCTTCCATCCATTAAAGACATCCAAGTAAGATGCTGCATCATAAAGGATCCCTGGTCACAACCTCTTCTTTGCAGAAGGTGCAGGAGCCTGAAATCTGAGACCTCCAGGTTCAAGGTTTTTTTTTTCCCAACTGCTATCAGACACTTGAACCTCTCTGTACTACCCTTACCCTAAACTAGTCTGCGACCAGCAGAAAATCTGTCTAAAGATAAAAGGTCTTTTGTCTTTCACTTCCTATTGGATGCTACGTGAACTGTTGAGTTTCTCCAACTCTTTTGTGTGCTGCACCAGACCCCAGCATCTTCATGTTTATCCCCAAAAGATCTATCAGCACCATTGAAATATCACTATTTTTGTCCTAATTGCAACTGTGAATATTTATTTATCTATCCTTTTCTATTCATTATCTCCTTTTCACTTTCACGGCAAATACAGGCATTTTAATTTGTACTTTGGTTGGTACCTGTGTGGCTGAAGCAAGGAAGAAGGTTGGTTCATCTGCACATTGTCTTCATGTATAATAAACTTTCATGCTTACAGGCATTACTAACTTTACACACCACACTCCCCCAGTAAAGATCAGCAATCCATTGGTCTACCTACCCTCCTACATGTCAGCCCTTTGCCCCTCAGACACCAGTATCCTCTCCCAAGCCCCTTGCAATGCCACATTCTGTCGTCTTGCTCCATTGGAGCTATGCCCTTGCCGACGTCAGCACCCGCCTTACCTTGGTGCTCTTCTTCAAGTCATGCACCTTCTTGCGCACCTCCTCCCAGGTGCGGTGCGTGCCCGACACGGCATTGACCTTCTCCATGACGAAGAGCCAGGCCTGCCGACGGCTCTGCATGGAGGGCGGCTGCCCGCCCTCGCCGAAGATGTCGCTGCGCCTCTCCATCACTGAGTCGATGAGGACACGAAGGTCACGGTCCTTGAAGCGGGCTTTTCGGATCCGGCGGTCTGGCAGCCTGCGGAAGGCTGGCACGCCCCACATCTGGTTCCTCATGTTCACCCAACCTTCAACAGCTGCAGGGTGCCACCACCCCACCCTTTCCTTTCCTAATGCCAAAAGCAACCAGGGAAAACAATTCGTGATGACAGTCTCTCACATTTTGGTTGAGAAGAGCAATGTCGGCAGCTGACAGCGCAACCCAGCACCAGCAACTCGAACTACAACCACCACCGGGCACTGCCTGCTGCCCGTGCGCAGTGCATCCTGGGAGTTGTAGTTCTGATGCCACTCCCGGATGCCTTATTAACATAGACCGAGGGTAAAGCAAACCACAGCCCCCAGCCTGCAACGCGGCCCGGGGGAGACTGGCAGTAGTCGTGCGCATGAGCATTTGTGCCTTGGGCCAGGCCTTGCCAACCTTCGTTTCGCAGTGGGGGTACTGAGGCGCTGGCACGCAAGGCGCTGGCACGCAAGGCGCTGGCATGGGCGCCGGGGACGCGCGCTGGCACGGGCGCTGGGGTCACACGCGGGGTGGCGGGGAAGAAGACAAGGAGTGTCATCGGCGACCATCAAGGCAAAGTGGTGAGGGTGGAGGGTCGAGGTACCGATGTGGGCGTGGGAGGGAGGAAGGGCGATGAAGGAGGGGAGGGAAATGGAGGGGAGGGAGATGAGGAATAATTGAGATGGGTTGAGGGAGGGGAGGGAGATGAGGAATAATTGAGATGGGTTGAGGGAGGGGAAAGGATGGAGGGAGGTATGAGGAAGATGAGAGTTGAGGGAGATGGAGGAGGGAGTTGACGGGGATGTGGAAGATGGAGGGGATGTGAGGAAGATGGATGAGGGAAATGGAGGAAGGATGTGAGGAAGATGGATGAGGGAAATGGAGGATGAGGAGGGGAGGGAGATGGAGGATGATGAGGATGTTAAGATGGGGTGTGGAAGGGATGGAGGGAGGGATGAGGAGATGGATGAGAGTTGGGAAGATGGGGATGAGGGAGATGGATAGGAATGAGGGATGGATGAGTAGTTGAAGGGTATGAATAGGATTGGAGGGGAGGGAAGGACAGATGAGAAATTGAAGGGGATGAGGAAGACGGAGGGGAGGAAGGATGAGTTAGGATGTGAAGTAGAATGATAAGGGAAAGGGAGGAAGATGGAGGGGTGATGATAATGAGAGTTGAGATGGGGATGTGGGAGGGGAAGGGAATGAGGGAAGGATCAGAGTTGAGGGGATGAGAAGGATGAGAGGGAGGGAGGGAGGATGAGTGAAGATGTAGGGAAGATGGATGAGGAAAATGGAGAGGGAGGGAAATGGAAGCATGAGGAGGTTGAGTTGAGGGGGATGATGGAGAGGAAAAAGGGGGAAGGGAGGGATGGAGAATGAGTAAGGATGGGAGGGAGATGGTGATGTAGATAAGGAAGGAGAGGAAGGGATGAGGAGGATGAGAGTTAGGGAGGATGAGGGAAATGGAGAGGAAGTATTGGATTGAGGAGTTGAGGGGGGTGAGGAGGAGGGAGAGGATGAATGAGGTGTGGAAAATGGATGAGAGTTGTGGGAGATAGGGATGGAGGGAGGGATGAGGAGGAGAACATTGAAGGGGATGAAGAAAGGGAAGGGATGGAAGGAGGGATGAGGATTGTGGAGGGGGAGGGGGAGAGTTGAGGAGAAGGATGGACAGAGGAGTGAGGAGGAGGATGAGTTGGAAATAGGAGGGGGAGATGGATAAGGATGAGAATTGAGGGAGATCAAGAAGAGGGGGCAGGGATGGATGAGATATGGGGAGATAGTGAAAAGTTGAGGAGATGGAAGAAGGGTCAAGAGTTATTGGGGAGACTGAAATGAGGGTGACTGAGGAAGATCTGAAATCTGAGTTGGAGTAGTATGAGGAAGGGAGAGTGGTAAGGGAGGGATGGAGAGGAAAGGCGAGAGAGAGGGCAGTAGGTAAGGGAGGGAGAGTTTGTTGATGAAGGATGAGGAAAGATAAGTTTCAAGGAGGAGGACTGGGGTCAAAAAAGCAGTAGGTGAGGGAGAGGAGGGACTGGAGGAGGTGGGTAAGGGAGGAGGTGAGATCATGGAGGGGAACAATAGTTGTGCAGGTTGGAGGGAGTGAAGAAGAGTGAGATGTGCTGAGGGAAAGGATGAGAAATGGATGAAGATAAGAGGGAGGCACAAGGAATATGAGAGAAAAGATAAGTGGAGAAGGGATGGAAGGAATGAGCAATTATGCAGAGGGAAAGGGAGGCTGAGTAAAAGGATTTGGGAGTAAATGAAGTAATGAGAAAATTGGAGGAAGTGAGGATGGGAATGTGGGGAGGGGCTGGTGGAAGAGACTAGGGAAGGAAAGGTGAATATGAGGGAAGGATTGAAAGGGTAAGGGGGAATGAGGGGGTAGAGGAAGTGGAGTGAGGGGTAGAGTGGAATGGAGGGGGCCATGAGGGGAACTGAGGAGTATCTGGTCAGAAATGGGTGGTGGAAGTGGTGGGAAAGGTAGGAAATTAGTTTGGTGAAGGGAAATGGGTGATTGGGGTTGGGGGGTTGTGAAAGGATGGGATGTGTGGTAAAACTTTGTTGCTGGGGGAGTTTCTGGAGGGAGATAGGGAGGGAGAACAGGCAGAGAGCAGTTGGAAAGTGGGTGGGGTCCAGAAGCTTCTGTGGGCTTGGAGTGAGACAGGTTTGGAACCACATGCCGGACTGATGAATCCTGGTCTGAACAAAGGTTCATCCAGCTAAGAGTTGTGTCATGTGACCCAGTGTTCAATTGGAAATCATCTGAAGAGCTGCTCCCACCTTATTTTAAATAAAAACACAGATGCAAGAAATATTAAATAAAAACAAAAAGTACTGGGAATCCTCAGCAGGGCAGACAGCGTCTGTGGAGAGAGAAGTGTGTTCGTTTAATGCTGCTTTGTCAGCTTTGTGTCTCCTGTATCAGCCTCTGCTACAATGGACCAGCAGCATGGGTGCTGGAAACAATGATGTAATGATGGGAATCAGCTTACAAATTGGTGAAAAATTTGAAAATATTGAGTGATTACACTGGAACTTCGCTCAGAACTTGAGATGAGTTCCCAGGAATGACAAGCCAATAGAATGGGGTAATTTTAGCATTAAATAAGAGAGCAAGGACAAACTAATTGCTGGTGTCACATATTGAAAGCCTAGCATGTTTCCAGCAGTAGTGGGTCTCTTCAAAGTACATATAGCAAGACATATATCCTTGCCATAGAACACACCACAGAAACAGGCCTTTGAGCCCTTCCAATCTGTGCTGAACTATTTCTCTGCCTTATCCCATTGACCTGCATCCAGTCCACTAACCCTCCCATCCATACAGCTGTCAAAATTTTTCTTAAATAACAAAATCAAGACTGCATTCATCACTTCATTTGGCAGCTTGTTCATACCACCCCTCTCTGAAGAATTTGCATTAGATTAAGCTGACACCTGAAATCCCAATGAATTCATGGTGCCAAAGAATTCATGGTGACCTGAAGGGGCTGTCAGGGGAGGAGGAGGAACTGGGGGAAAGAAACAGAAAGCCTTGATCTTTTCTCAGTGGAGGCTGCCAGACATTTTGAGTATTTCCTGTATTTTCTGTTCTTATTTCAAATTTCTTACATTTGGTAATTTTTTTTGTTGCTTTTCTGACATAATGGGGTGGTCTTTTCTGGGGAGAGGGGTAGTTTGGGAGGCACTGGGATTTTGAAGCGTTACATCTGGGGGATAATCTATGGGGTCCTTGTGGAATCTTGGGGCATTGGGAACTTTCAGGAAGGGTTCTGGATAGGTTTGGTTATGAGGAAAATTGAATGATTGAGGCAAGGTCCATAGGGGCTTTTACAAGATTTTGGCAGCTTGGGCTGAGGGGCCCCATTGGGCTTGGATAGGAAGGGAGAACTGCTCAATCCGGGTCAATGAGGTGAGAGCTGGGGAATGTGGCAGTGAGCATGATGGTTGGTGATGGCCAGACACAGGAGTTGCTGGAGAGGGAATGGTACTGGTGGCATTGGAGACCTCCTAGATATCATTTCGCAATGTCACTAGTCAAGCACTGAGAAAACTGCAGATCCTTTGGAAGGTAGATCCTATTATTTTATATTTTAACCCAACATTGAAATATTGGGCATGTGGTTAATGTGCAGTTTATATTTTCATCCATGCAGCAAAAATCTATATATACTGCAACCTAAGGTGTTATATTTGTGCAGAAATCAGCGTCTGCAAACACTCACTGACTCTTCCTCCTCACCCTGATGTAATGTAAATGGTATTCCAGCTGAACCAAGTATTTTTGAAATTTGTCACTGATTTCATATTAGAAACGGTAGCCAATATGTCCACAGCATGCTCCCATGAACAGGAATGTAATAATGTTCTTTTTAGTCTAACAATCTCTGTTGAAAGGGTATGGGCAGACAGAACTGCTTTTCAAATGGTAACACAGGTTATCCAACCTCCTCCTGATATTTAATTGTTTATTTATTGCCACACGTACCTAAACCTTTGTTTTGTCTGCTATCCAGGCAAGTCAACCTATGCATAGTATAGCAGGCCATGCAAGAATAAAAACAGGGGATAGTGTTGCAATAAATAAAACTGCACCTAACCCTAACCTGAACCCTAATGTGCAAAGTGCAGTAGTGCATAAAAGGAAAGTGTATTGTGTTAGGTTCAAGTTTATTTATCATCCGATTGTATAAGTACAACCCGACGAAACAGCACTCTCCAGTCCTCGGTGAAACACACTGCAAACACACAACCAGACATAACACACATACAGACAAAAGCTACACGTGCACAATACTTATATCTAAATATTAAAATAAATAAATAGTATTGTTAAAATAAATGGTTGAGTCACAGAAGGTTTGTATGAGCAGTTCATTCAGCATTCTCACTCCCAGTGGGAAGAAGCTGTTTCTCAGCCTGGTTTATGCTGGCTCTGATAGTACAGTAAAAGGATAAGAATCAGGCAAGGCATTATCTTTAATTACTGTGAGATCCATTCAAGTATCTGACAACAGCGGGAAACTGCCATAGAACCTGGAAGCAGAGTGTACATCATCTGTTGGTCGGGGTGTGGGGGGGTCGGGGGGAGAGCGTGACCAGAGTGAGAGGGTCCTTCAGTGTGCTGGCAGCTTTCCCAAGGCTGTGGGAGGTGTAGATGGAGTTGATAGGGAGGATGGGCCTTGTGTGATGGCCTGAGCTCGGTTTACAACTTCTGCCATTTCTTGTGGTCTTGGACAGAGCAGTTCCCGTCCCACACAGCGATGTTGGGGTAAACCATTAAAGTCTGCATTCACTGTGGTTGAAATAAAAACACAATGCTGGAGAAACTCAACAGGTCAAATAGTGTACTTTATATAGCAAAGATAACCAACGTTTCGGGCTTGAGCCCTTTATCAATGAATGAGCAAAATGTTGGCAGTTGCCCAAACAAAATGGAGGGGGGGTAGGGGTAGAGGGAGGATCACAGTCTCAAAGGCTCGTAAATCAAGCAACATTTCACTTGTGCATCGGTGGGATTTATCTACTGCATCTGGTGCTTTCGCTGTGGCCTTCTCTACATCGGAAAGACCGGACGCAAAATGGGAGATGCTTCATTGAGCACCTTCACTTTATCCACATCAGTGACAGTGATCTCACAGTGGCCAACCACTTCATTTCCACTCCTCCTCCCATGCTGACATGTCTGTCCATGGCCTCATGTTCTGTCTCACAAGACCACCTGTAAATTGGAGTAGCAACACTTAATTTTCTATCTGGACACTCTCCAATCGGATGGCATTAAGATTGACTTCTCCGTTCTCCCTCTCTTCTCTTTCCCTCTGTCTTTGCTCCAGCTATCTGCCCCTTCCCTCTCCATTCACAGAGCCATTCCTCCTCTCCTGTTTGCTGGTGTGTCCTCCCTCCCTTATCCATCTATTGCCTAATGCCTTTAGGACTGTCCTCCTCCTCCCCTCCCCCCCACCCCCCCCACCATTATGTTTGGATGTCTGCCTACATTTTTTCATACCTTGATGAAGAACTCAAACCCAAAGCAGTGGTTATAACATATGACTGCACGAAACCTTTTACCCAGCATCAGATGCACGACTCTCCCCAAACTACCAAGTTCCACTTTGATATGAAGGTGACAGTTACATTAAAAAAAACTTAATATAATCAAACCACGCTATGGTTTATGAAAGGGTAATCATGTCTGACTATTTTTCTGGTGTTCTTTGAGGATTCAATAGGGAACTTGTTGATGCAATTTATTTGGATTTTTAGAAGTGAAATGCATCATAAAAGCCCAGAGCACAAAATGGGAGCTTGTGTTGGGGTAAGTGTGCGAACCTGGATTGAAGAATGATTATCATATAGAAGATACATTGGGAAAACATTTTTCAGACAGGAAAGATGTAACAGTGGAATGACACAATCACCAGCCCTCAATTATTTATGATATATAAGAATGACTTGGACGAGCAGTGGGGGTAAGATGTTCAAATACGTTGGACTTAAAAACTAGGTCAGGTGGCTTACAATAATGAGGATAATTGGATAAAATAGATTGAGCAAATGGCCAAAATCTTAACAGAAAAGGTAGTTCAATGTGGGGAAGTGTGAGGTCATACATTTCAGAACGAGGAATCAACTCATGCAACAGCCTTTTCGTTAAATAGAGAGTGACTGCAAACGAGTGAAGTGCAGAGAGATCTAGGTCTTTATGTCCATGAAACAAAAAGTTAGCCTGCAGGTGCAGCAAATAATTAGGAAGACAAATGGCATGTTGGCCTTTGTTGCTGGGATTTGGAAATTAAAAATAGAGAAGTGTTGTGCAATGGGTGAGACCAGACCTGGAACACTGCGCAGTGCTGGACCCCTTACCTAACAAAGGATATACATGGAGGCAGTTCATCAGGCTAATTTTGAGGAGGTTGTCCTCTCATGAATAGCCTAAAGTCAGGTCAAGTTTATCCGATTGTACAAGTACAACCTAATGAAGCAGCATTCGCCAGTCCTCAGTGCAAAACATACAGACATACAACCAGACATAACAAATACAGACAAATAATACATATGCAGGGCAAGAATTTTATCTATAATACACAGGATGCTTGGGATAGAGGTTGAGATGTTTCACGGAGTCACACAATGGGGAAACAGGCCCTTTGGCCCCACTCATGCCAATCAAAATGTCCCACCCACTCTAGTCCCACCTGCCTGCATTTGGCCCTTATTCCTCTAAATAAACCCTTCCTATCCATGTATCCATCCAAATGTTCATTAATTGTTACAATAGTATAGTACCTGCCTCAACCACCTCTTTCAGCAGCCCATTCCATACACCCACCACCCTCTATATAAACAGTTACCCCTCAGATTCCAGTTAAATCTCTTTCCCTTCACCCTAAACATATCTCCTCTGGTTACCAATTCCCTTACTTTGAGCAAAAGATTCTCTACATTCACCAGATCTATTCCTCTCATTATTTTGTACACCTCTGTGAGGTCACCCCTCATCCTCCAGTAATTCAAGGAAGAAAGTCTGAGCCTCCTCAACCTCTCCTTATGGCTCAGGTCCCCTTGCAACAACCTCATAAATCTTCTCTGCACACTCTCCATCTTGACAACCTATTTCAGTGACCAAAACTGAACACAATAGGGGTCTCACCAACGTCATATACAACTGCAGTCAACTCCCAACTTACATACTCAATATTCTGACTGATGAAGGCCAATGTTCCCAAAGCCCTTTTGACCATCCTACCCACCTGTAACACAATATTCAAGATACTATATACCTGTACTGCTTCGTCCTTGTTCTCTACAATACCTCCCCCTCCTCAGATCCCTATCATTCACTATGTAGATCCTACTCACATTAGACCTCCCAAAATGCAACACCTCACATTTCTCTGTATTAAATTCCATCAACCATTCTTCTGTCCACCTACCCAACCAATCAAGATCCTGCTGCGATGTTTGGCAAATGTCTTCACTATCTACAATACCAGACACTTTAGTGTCATCTGCGAATTTGTTGATCATGCCATGTACATTTTAATCTAAACCATTGAACCAGATGACAAATAGCAATGGACCCAATACCAAACCCTGTGGCACACCACTAGTCTCAGGTCTTTCATCTGAAAAACAACCTCCCACCATCACCCTCTCCTTTCTACCATGAAGCCAATTTTCTATCTATTCTGCTATCTCACCTTGGACCCCGTGCAATCTAACCTTCCAGAGCAGCCTTCTGTGTAGAACCTTATTGAATACCTCGCTGAAAATCTATCTATACAATGTCTACAGCTTTGCCCTCATTAACCATTTTGGTCACATCTTCATAAAACTCTTGTCAACTTTGTGAGATTCGTTGGAATTTAGGAGAATGAGGCGAGATCTCATTGAGACATTTCGAATGTTAAAAAGCATGGACAGAGTAGTTGTAGAACAGTTATTTCCATGGTGGGAAAGTCAAGGACAAAAGGGCACAACTTCAGGATTGAAGGGTGTCCACTTAGAACTGAGATGCAGAGGAATTTCTTCAGCCAGAGGGTAATAAATCTGTGGAATTTGTTGCCTCAGGTGGTTGTGGAGGCCAGGTTATTGGGTGTATTCAAGACAGAGATTGATAGGTTCTTGATTAGCCAGGGCATCAAACGTTATGGGGAGAAGGCCGGGCAGAGGGGCTGAGTGGGAAAATGGATTAGCTCATGATTAAATGGTGGGGCAGACTCGATGGGCTAAATAGCCTGATGTCTTTCTTTTCTTTTTAAAATAATATTGAGTTTAATAAAAAAATACACAAATACATAAATCTAATACATTTGCTAGAGAATAAGAAAAAATAAAAATATGAACATTTCAAATAAAACCTTGATTATACCTTTTCAGATCAAACCTACTATATCAAAAATATTAAAAAAGAAAACAAAAAAGGAAAAACAGAAAAAAAAACCCTAATAATCAAATCCCTCCCTCTAAACAAGGCAAACTTGCATATCTTTCAAAAAATAGTAAACAAAGGATGATCCTCGGAGACCAGACTGCGCTGCTCAGGAGCATCCAAACATCCTAATGCGTTAAATTATGGTAATACTTTCTGAGTGGGCCCCACGTCGTATAAAGGTTCACCTTTACATCTTTGACATTATGTCTGATTTTTTTCTAAACTTGGAAAGGACATAACCTCCTGTAACCATTGAGTATAGGTAGGTGGAATTTTTCTTTCCGTTTCATCAGCTATCAATGAGGTAAAAGCTAAAATTCGCTCCTGAGATGAAGTCAATGATATTTCCTGCTCTGATGTCTTATATTCTGATGGACCTATCAGTTACAAGATCATGCTAACTACTCCTAATCACTGGTGGGAGAGCAATGAATGAGGGAACAATCCTTTGTAGCTATAAAATGTTGCAGATTCTGGAATCTGGAGCAAAACATAATCTACATGATGAACTTTGTGTGCTTTAAGTGTTTGTTGCTAGTTGAAATCTAAGTAGACAATTTCCATCTTGTTGAACCTTCTGATGTTTAACGTGCAATGTGCATGTGAATGCAGATCCATTTGGTGAAAATGCTACTTCCAGGCAGCATAAATTTACACATTTTAAAATTTTATTTACAACATGTAGAAGCCAATTTCAGCCACTGAAACCTATGCCACCAATAACACCCAATGAACCTACTGACCTTATAAGTTTTTGGAGGGTGGGAGGAAACCAGAGAACTCAGGGAAAGCCCAGGCAGACCACAGAAAGAACTTACAAACTCCTTACTGACAAACCCTGGGCAGTGTGGTTGGCATAGAGATTAGTGCAACACCTTTACAGCGCCAGTGATCGGGTCTGGGGTTCGAATTTTGTCTCTAAAGAGTTTGTACATTCTCCCCTTGTCTGTGTGGGTTTTCCCTGGGGTTCCAATTTCCTCCCACAGTTTGAAACGTACCGGGACTGTAGATTAATTTTGTGTAAATTGAGTGGGATAGTCTCATAGGCTGAAATGGCCCGTTACCATGCTATATGCCTAATTTAAAAAAAAGCCGGGTCACTGGCACTATAATAGCTTTGCATTAACTGGTATGCTAACAGTCCTGCCTACAGATGCGATGGTGGAATTCCAGTCCAAATCAGCTATGGTGTTTACATTGTGTAAATGGGTGAATTTGAATTAGAATTTCTGTAATAATTATCTTCCAATCACTGCACTTTTCTATCCAAGCTCCTCTAGTTTTATGTTAAGAAGTTGCTGTAGACTACTACATACATTCTGCTCTTTAACAGGACTGTTTATGGGTACATTTACTATGTTTGCCATTTGCTGTGCACCGCCTCCAATTCTTCAGCTGACTCTGCATTGTCTAAAGGATTCCATTTAAAAAGTGCTGTGTTTTGGTTCCAGAGACCTCCTCCCACGTGGGCCTGAACCCTCGTTTGTTTTTTTTTTAATGAGCTAATCAATCATTGGGGTTTAGAAGAATGGGAGGGGACCTCATCGAGACATATAAATCTCCGACAAGACCAGACAGGTTGAAGCAGGAAGAATGTTCCCAGTGTTGTGGAAGTCCAGAACAAGGGGGGGTCAGACCTGAGGATAAGAGGGAAGTCATTTAGGACCGAGATGAGGAGAAACTACTTCACTCAGAGAGTTATGAATGTGTGGAACTCCCTGACCACAGAAAATTGTTGAGGCCTGTTCATTAGATGTATTTACAAATATGGCTAAAGGGTGTAGAGAGAAAGCAAGGATAGTACTGAGGTTGCATGATCAGACATGATAGTACTGAATGGTGGTGCAAGCTCAAAGGGCTGAATGCCTTCTCCTGCACCCTGCCGTTCTGATCCTCTCATGCCTGACCTATTGCAGCATTTTCTAGTCTTGTCGACCTCACAGGGAATTTCACTGACCAGCTTTTTAATTTTCAGGTTGATTAAAACTTGTGTTCTTTGGCATACAGGTTCAGCAACACCCTCCCTCCTCCCTCTCTTCGCCAGTTCTCTCATAGTTGGTCCCATGTCTGAGTTTAAATCAGAAACAGTTCCACTCCTCACTGCAGACAGCTGTCTACACATCTGATACACACACATCCCCAGCTCCTAGAATGGCTCCCTCGTATGAAGGAGCTCTAAAACTAACGGCCCTCTGCTCGTCCGTGACCAGCCCTCTTGGCAGAGCACCAGGCACTGTGACTGGTGTAGATGGTCCACAGGAAGTTTTCCAACATCAACACATGCTCCCTGCACAGTGCTCTGCTTGAGTGGTGGACTGCCTCTGTGACTATTACCACAAACATCCTTCCCCATAACACCTGTCCGTGCATACAAGTTGCATGTCAAAAATTCTATTATGTTGGAGGATGGTTGGTTTTTATTACCATGACTGGTGCTCTGGATCTCAGGGCATCTGGCTCCAGAGATGTGTGAATAGAATCTGCAAACATAGTTATTCATCAGAGAAACAAGCTCTTCTGTTCATCTTGTCCATACTGACTATCACCTACTCTGGATCTTTCGACACCTTGGCAATTCAAATTGATGATTATGATGAGAGTTTATTGTCATGTTGTGCTCTAGACCAGCCCTTCTCAACCTTTCTTTGGCTATGGCCCTCTTAGGACACTGCTTAAAGTTTATGGACCCCCTTCCCTGTGAAGCAGTCAGGTTTAGTTGGTTTCCTCTGTTCTTCCCTCCTACCGACTACATAAAAATATTTTATGATTTTGTACCGAGGCTTCCCTTAAATGTGCTATGGCCCCCGTTGAGAATAGCTGCTCTAGAGTTTAAATTCTACCATCAAATCTAGTGGAATTAGCCTTGATACGAGGTGAGTCTGAGATTGTGAGTTTATTGTCATATACAGAAGTACTATGTACAGGTGCCCTGAAATTCTTACTTGCTGCTGCCTCATAGGTATGTAAGATACACCAATTACAAATAGTATATAAATTAAAATTACCACAATATGCTAAGACAGAAAAAAAGATATATAAATTGCAGTTAATGAAAGAAAAAATGGTGTTTCAATAGAGCAGACAGATCATTTGGTGGTCCCAGAGTAGTCTATGGTTAGGGTTAGAGTAGTATGAAGATGTTCAAGAACTGTTGGATAAAAACTGTTCTTCAACCTAGAGGTGCTGGTCTTCAGGCTGTATCTTCTGCCTGAAGAGAGCAGTGAGAAGAGGTTGTGACCAGGGTGATGGGGGCCTTTCATGATGTTGGCTGCCTTCTTGAGGCAGAACCTCACCCAGATGTTTAACTAAACTCACAGCTAAATATTACTTATGTAGCTGTTTTGTTCTGAATTGAGATGTTGAGACATCAGTCATTTCTCTTTCCATAGACCCTGTCAGACCCACTGAGTTTTTCCAGCACTTTCTGTGTTTAGTTCTTAAATGTAGTGAGTCTCTACCTTCACCCATGCAGTTTGGATTCCAACCAAGGTCTCAGTGACAAGATCCCTCTAAACCTTTTTCTTTACCTTAGTGCGACATCTTCAGGTTGTAGACATTTCTGATATGTATTATCAGCTCTATCTATGACCCTTACCTCGATCACAACCCCCTTTAGTCTCCTCATGACTGAAACTCTCCATCCTAGGCACCATCTTGGTGAACTTCCTCTGCACCTTCTCCACCTCATGATATAAAAACAGAAATTATAATGGAAAGAAACTCAGCAGAACCTGCCCCAACACTGATGAATCAACATCAATAAAAACATTTGCAATCTGCTCAGAAAAAGGCCCTTCAGCCCAACCTGTACACGCCTACCCAAGTTAGTCCCATTTCCTGAATCTGCTCAAATTCTGGTAGATCAGCTATTCTTAATGTTTTTTTTCCGCTTTGGTCCCCCTAGGACTCTGCTCAAAGTTTAGGGCTCCCTTCTCTGTGAAGCATTCAAGTTTTTGTTTCTTCAGTACTTCTCTCATACTGATTACCTGAAAAACATTAAAAAAAAATTGATGTTACATGATGTCCTTGGATGCAGCTCACCAAGCCTTGAGCCTTTTAAGGCCTCTAGCACCTCTGTTTCTGTACATGGGCTCTCTTCAAGATATTGCTATTTACTTCCCCAAGTTCCCTAGCCTCCATGTATTTCTGTGTGATGAAAAGAAGTACCAGCTTAGGGCCTCACCCATTTTGACATTTGAGAAATATTTGGACAGGTACGTGGATGGGAGGGGTAAGGAGGGATATGAACTGGGGGTACAGGTCATTGGGACTGGGTACAGGTCAGTGGGACTTGGCAGAATAATAGTTTGGCAGTCTGGATGGGCTGAAGGACCTGGTTCTGTTCTGTTAGGTTGTTTGTTCTAGAATACACAGAAGTGCTGGGGGAACTCAGCAGGTCACACAGCATCCATGGGAAGCCCGGTTTCGGCCAGAGCCCTTCTTCAAGTATGTTCCTCTTTGAGGCCCATTCTCCGCTCCCCTTTAGTGACTGGGTTGAGGACGGCGTGGAGCTTGGCTCCCAATGTGAACATCTTATTATTTCGTGCCCAAAGTTCCTGAATTGGGGTGATGGTGGATGCTCATCCTCTAGATCAGCTTCACTCCAGCGGGAGGCTGGCTGGAGGTGAGGTGAATCATTGACATGAGACAGGTTGAGAAAGGTATGGCCAACAATGCAGCTACACTTGGCATTGGCCCACACTGAGACTGTACAACCTTCATCAATAACTGGCCCAAGCAGCATATGTTGGAATCACAAACAAGCAATGAGGAGCTGCCTCAAAATGTACATTAAACTGCCTTGAAGCATTAAGTAAGGAGGCAAAATGGCAGCACTGCCAGAACTGCTGTAACAGCAGCACTGCTGCTGGTTCAGACCTGGAGTGCTTCGTAGGGTTCAGCCACCTGATCCTAATGCCAGCCACTCTATACAGGCTTTAAATGGCCTGTTAAAGGAGCCAACGGTGTTTGTAAGTAAAATGCTGCAACCACAGAGGTGTGTGCCCAAGATATAGCAGTGCTAGTGCTTGCCTGTGGCCTCAAGGGGTTTTAGACTTCGGGGAGCAGTGGACTGGCACAGGGCACCAGAAACGGGAGAACACCTGACTGCTCCTCCCCACTTGAGAAGGAGAGGCAAAGGAGACAACCCAACAGATGGTGACCATGGCAGTGGACCAGCGATGAGCTCAATGGCTGAAAGACTCTATTAGACAGTGACTACGGTGATGGACCAGGAAGGGTCTCAGTGGCTGAGGAACCCACACAGGCTACAGGCAACTTGCAGTTGGGGGTCCCATATGGGTTGCGGGCCGTTGGAGACTGGCTTGTGGGAACCAGATATCAAAGCCAGGATTCAAAATGGTGCTGAGGGCAAGAAGGGCTCCCAAAGGGAGGCTTCCTGATCGTGTTGGAGGCTTGGATCTGGAGCTCAAGTTGCCGACAGATTGAATGGGAGTCTGTAGCTGCAGAGGCTGCGGGAGGGTTGGAGGCGAATCCATGGGCAAACAGTGACTGCTTTTCTTTCTCTCTTACTGTTACAATGGTGACTCTTTATCTACCTTATGGAAGGCAGAAGGCAATTTTGTATAATATTACATGTTCTGTACTATTACATGACAATAAAGGAATCTGGAATCTTGAGCTGATGGGTCAGACACCATTGATAAAGGATCTCGAACACTGACCCATGGATGTTGCCTAGCCTGCTAAGTCCCTCCAGGTTGTTCATGTCTTAGAGAGTGTTGTGTTAGAAAGACTTAGAGGGATGAAGCTGTTCATGGAATAAGTTCCATTGGAAGGATGGGATGTGCAACATTAGAAAAAGGAGCAGGCCCACCAAGCCTGCTCTGACCTTGAATAAGATCAAGGCTGATCTGCCTGTGGACTCAGCTCCACCTTTCTGCCTAATCCCCACAACCCTTAATTTCCCTATTATACAAAACCTTATCTTAAATACTTTTAAATTTAAAAAAAAAATTTTAGACATACAGCATGGTTACAGGCCCTTCCAGCCCACGAGCCTCTACCACCCATTTACACTCAATTTTCCTATAACTTCTTACATCTTTGAAGGATGGGAGGAAACCAGAGCACCCAGAGGAAACTCACGCAGACACGGGGAGAATGTACAAACTCCTTACAGACAGTGCTGAATTGAAACCCAAATCACTGGCGCTGTAGCAGCATTGAGCTAACCACTACACTTACCGTGCCACCCCTTTAATGAGCATCCTCTACTGTTTCCTTGGGAAGAGAATTCGACCAATTTGCTACTCTCTGGGAGAAACAGTTCTTCCCATCTCTGTCTTAAATCTACTCCCATGAATCTTGAGGGTGTGTCCTCTAGTTCTGGTTGATGTCAGAGGATAAAGAGCTTCAGGAGATCATTACCTATCATTGTTGATTCTGTTTTCTAAAGTACTCAGATTGCAAAAACAAACATATCTAATTATTTGTCAGATCACCAGTACCAAAATTAAGGGTACTGGGACCCACCGATACATTATCAGCCTTTGCAAAGGATTTAGTTTAAAAATAGCCTTGAGTAAAATGTTAGCTGGATTATAAATATCTAACTCTTGGAACAACGTGTGAAGATGGATTGAATTCTGTCCATGCCTCCTTCCTGGCAGTAAGTATTCTCAGTCAGAATCACCTCTTAATGCTTTTCAGAAAGTAAATGATCCCTGGTGCAGGGAGAGAGGAATTGCTACAGTTGTTCGGTGAGGCAGTGTGTTGGTAGGGAGGTGGGAAGGGTGCGTGTGGAATGTACTGCATCCATCGGATTAATCTGCGGCATTCCACTCACAATTACATTCCCCACACACTCTGTAATGCACACACTCCGATCTAAGCTTTAAATTTCGTGGTAGACTAGTCACACACTTATCAAGATACAGCTTTTATAATGCTTCTTGTCATATACAGAGGGTGATGAATGAGAGAGTAGCTTAATGCTCTCCTCTATCCTGTGATGTAGTTATAGAGCTGTAGAGTGCCACAGCACAGAAACAGGCTCGTCAGCCCAACTTATTCGTGCTCACCAAGCTAGTCCAATTTCCCGATGTTTGGGTTATGTCCCTTCGACCCATTCCTATCCATGAACCTATCTAAATGTCTTTTCAAGGGAGCACAGTTAGCTAGCGGTTAGTGCAGTGCTATTACAGCGCCAGTGACCCATGTTCGAATCCAGTGCTGTCTGTAAGGAGTTTGTACGTTCTTCCCGTGTCTACGTTGGGTTTCCTCTGGGTGCTCTGGTTTCCTCCCACCCTTCATCCGTGCAACTAGCACCTCCTCTGGCAGCTCGTTTCACACACCCACCACCCTGAGTGTGGAAAAAACATGCCCCTCAGGTCCCTTTTAAATCTTTAAATCTTTCTCCTTAGACTCCCCTATCCTGGGAAAAAGACTGCAACTATTCACGTTTTCCATGCCCCTACATAAACCTCAATAAGGTCCAAGGTGTCTACTCAGCCTCCTGTGCACCAGGGAGAAAAGCCCCAGCCTATCCAATCTCTCCTAATAACTCAAGCCCACCATCCAGGTAACAGTTTCGTGACTCTTTTCTGGACAGTTTCCAGCTTAATCACATCCTTCCTATTTAAGGTGACCAGAACTGAACACAATGCTCCAAATGTGGTCCCTCCAATGTCTCGTACTGTTGTAACATGATGACCCAGCTCCTGTACCAATGCCCTGACTAATCTGTTTCTATCTCTCACTCACATTCTAGGGACAATTTACCCATTGACAATTTAGCCCATTGACCCACCGGCCCACTTAACTTTGGAGGGAAACCCATGTAGCTACAGGGAGGACATGCAAACACCACACTGCATATACCAGAGGTGGTGGTTGAACCTAAGCAGCTGGGGCTGTGAGGAAGAGGGAAGTTAGTGCACATCTGGGACTCCAGCTGTAAAGCTAATCAAGTTTCTCGACAGCTCTGTCAGCCAATAGGATGCATATGGGTGGACCCTATATCTGGACTGAAAGCAGGTACATTGCCCAGCAACATTGTTAATTTACTTGGAATTATTTATCTAGAATTTCTGAAATGGCTAGTCGTCTAGACTACTGGATGTTCGTAACAAAATACACCCTCAATTAGGTTTTGTACTAGAATTTTAATAAATCTTCCAGTAGTTTAAAGAGCGTACAGGAAATAAGGTAAGTTTGAAGGAAGCAGAACTGGGTGTGTCTCAGGAGAGAACAAGCTCCAAGTCCTGGAGAGTTTAAAGGGAGTGTGGGCATTGGAGCTCTTTTGAGGTTAAAGGGAGAATGGGCACTGGGGCCATAAGACCATAAGATATCAGAGCAGAAGTATGCTATTCAGTCATCAAGTCCTCCCCGCCATTCCATTATGTGCTGATCCCTTCTCCCACTCAGCCCCACTCCCCTACTTTCTCCCCATAACATTTGACACCCTGACTGATTGGGAAACTTCCATTTCTGAACATCATGTGCAGAATGGGCCAAACAGTCTGTGCTGTAGAGTCTCAGTGTGGGAAAAGAGCAGGGCAGAGAGAGAGAAAAACACCATGTTCTTTACTTCTCAGCACTGTCTACGTGGCTGGGAACAAAGTAAAGGGCAATGTTTCAAGTGTCCCTGGATGGAAGCTGGTTAGAGACATCCATATCCAAGGTTGATGAGCCTGGTGGTGCTTAAGAGGCTGTAAAGGCAGTGCTGTGAGTGGCAAGCCAAGACAAAAGGCTCATTGTCGCTGACAGGCATGTTGGATCATAGTGGTAAAAATGTCAGATACCTTCAGCTCCAGCAACAGCCCCAGGCTCCCTAAGACTTTTTTTGTCTTAAAGATGGAAACATAAATTGCATCCCTGCCCAAAGCTCAATCTAGGCTGTAATTGTATCTCTCAGCCCGGAACCAAGGGAACACGAGCAAAGTGGCCCGTAAATGATACCGTCGGGAGAGGGACAGAAGGAAAACAATACAAGGTTGTGTTCCTGCATGGCTGCTCCTCCCTCCCTTCCCCAGCGAAGCCCTGACCTCTATCAGCAGGAATATCTGCGGCATTGATATTCCCCTGATGGCATTTCCTCAGCTGCTGGCCCAGCGTGTCACAGTAAGAGAGCTCCAGCGCTGACGGATCGGTAATAGGACATGAAAAAGGGTTCCTATGTCACTGCAGCGCGCTCCCCTTGCAGAGGTATTTCATATGGTGCTTGGCAGAGATGGAGATTTACTCCAATGAGCTTCCGTGGCTGCATAAGCTGCCCAGGAGTGATGTGGGGGTGGGGCGTGTTGTAGTGGCGAAAGACAGTGGAGGGGTGAGAGATGAAGGGGTGAGGTGAGCATATCTCAGGGCCCAAGCAGTGTGGAGGGGCATGTCCCACAGATGTCCATTCCAACCAGTATACAGGGGCCACTCAGCCCCTTAGAGAGTAGCACAACCCTTTGGCCCTCAGGGTTGTATGTGATGTCAAGTATGTACTGTGACAATAAATCTGAACTTGAATGGACATGATGGGCTGAAGGACCTTTTCCTGAGTGTTCTGTTCCCATTGTACAGGGGGTATGGAAAGATTTCCAGAGCTTTGCATCCAGGTGGCAGCAGGCATAGCTGCTGCAGGTGGGGCAGTGGTAACTAGGACACAGCTACTGGTCACAGAGCCATTTATGGTTCATCTCTAATTGCACCTGAACAGAGGTAACCAGGGGGTGCATCTGAAGTCACATAAGTGTCAGGCTTGGGCGGCATGGCAGATACCAACACCCACAACAACATAGCTGCTTCACAATTCTGGAATTACCACAAAAAAAACAATCATTTTATGTTTGGTGATAGGAGGTATATAGTTAATGAAATGCATGAACCAACTGCATCAGTAGGCCTCTGTAACTCCAGTTGTCTGCATTGCAGGAATGCTGTTCAGACAGAGACCATTCCCATTCTCCTCATGGCCCAAGTGAGCCCAATCTCTGAAATCTCTGCAGAATGCGTCTCTTCACCAACATCACTCCCAACAACTACCTGACCACTACCTGGGATCTTGCTGTACTATGGCCAGCTGTTTCATCGACTACAACTCAAATAGCATTTAATTGGCTGGGCAAAGGTTATAGGCACTAATACAATGGTTGTACACACCAGTGCAACAGTTGTGAGCACTAATGCAAAGGCTATGGGCACTAGTGCAAAGGTTATGGAAACTAGTGGCAATGTTATGGGGCACTGGTGCAAATATAATGGGGCATAAGGGCAAAGGTTGTGGACACTGGTGCAAAGGTTATAGGGCCCTAGTGCAAAGGCTATGGGCAGTAGTGCAAAGGTTATGGGCATTATTGCAAGTTTATGGGCATTAGTGTAAAAATTATGGAAACTGGTGCAAATGTTATGGGCACCTATTCAAAACTTGTGGACTATTGTACAAAGGTTATAGAAAATAGAGCAAAGGTTAAGACCACCATTGCAACCTTTGGTTTTCCTGTATGGTCATTAAGACAGAGAGAGATTTAGTAACAAAGCAGGGCCTTCAGCCTGTCCAATCTGTGCTGACTTCAAACCACCATTAACACTAATCCCATTGGATCCTCCCATGTTCCCAATGTTTCCCCAGACTACCCCTCACTCACTCACTCACTGAGAGCAGCAGCTGATGAACCCACAGAGGTGTGGGAGGAAACCAGAGCCCACAACAGGTCACTTGGAGGACATGCAAACTCTGCGCACACAGTGGCGGCGGCCAGGATAGAATCAGGGACTCAAGTGCTGTCCAAAGGCAGCACTACCTGCTGTGGCACTGTACCGCCCGTGCCAGCCGGTCAGGCTGGCTTTCAGAGAGGATGGGGTTGGGGTGAGGGATGGGCTGGGATCTGTGAGCCCAAACTGGGAGAAGATGCCAACTGTCAGGTGCTGGTCGGGTCAGCTTTCGGAGAAGCTGGGGGTAAGAGGTAGTCAGGGAACCGTGAGCCCCTGCTGGGAGAAGATGCCCACTGTCAGGTGCTGGCTTCAGGCTGCTGAGCTGGGAATTAGTCTGTGGCTCAGGCAAACTGAGTGAAAATTAAACATTGACAGGCAGCCCAAGGGAAGCACGGAGAGAGTTATAAAGTACTGATTACAAAAAATACACATTCATCTGCAAAACAGCTGCAGAGAATTCTCCCATTATAATAAACACTGACAGCTGGACTTCATGCTTCTTATTGACTGAGTTTGCTGTGATGTATAAATATATATATTTTATTTTTCAGCCATGTATTCGGATTCTATACTGTTTCTGCTGTTTGCCTCTTTTGTCTTCTCTTCCTTAACTGCACTTTTTCAATGTGAGGAACATTCTACGATTGACTCTTCCTTGTGTCAACAACTGCAATGGTCAGACACAAAATGAAACTCCCTCCACACTGTCCCATCACACACTCCCAGGGACAGACACAAAGCAAAGCCATGATCTGCATTGCTGAGAAGGAATTTGGAAGAGAGAGAATCTTTCTCAATGAAGAAGAGTTTACTGCTTCGGGAGTTTAACCTTGCTTTTTCAACGACGCAGATCAAGTAATTGGCTGAGAGCCTGCCAGGGTGGACCTCCTCCACCAAAAAACACCAACTTTTTACCTAATTTGCTCGTTAACATCTCAAGGTTGACGACTCCCCTGTCTGTTCCTTTGTTAACCTTAGCGGTAGGTTAATGAAGGTAAATCATGATATTTCAAAGGCCTGAAAGCTTCGGCCTAACCTTCTGGATTGTGGGAAGCATTGTAAGATTGCCAGAGAGCCAGCTCGCACAGCAGTCAGAGGATTTCCCTTCTACACTCTTCAATCAACGGAACTTTCTCTATCTCATCTTGGATTTTGTACTATTTCAAAAATGTCCGCAGTCTCCTGAAAGACCTGGGCCCTCTAGGAGTTATGCTTCAATAGCAGCTTCAGCGGCTCCTGTGACCAAGAATCCTTTTGGATCACTGGATGATGGACATGTGGTGAAGATCTTCTTGCCCTCGACTATCAAACCTGGAGACCGCACTAAGGCGTTGGTGAGGGTTGTTGGCCTCTTAGCCATAGCTGCAACTTTGAAGATGGACGGGAAGACTGTGATTTATTTAAAAACTGCTAAGGCGGTTGCCCTGACCATCAGCAAGGGGATTGAAGTGGGCAGGATGTTCCTGCAAGTGGACCCTTTTGAGTCTGTTGAGCAGCAGATGATTCTGTCCAACATCCTGCCTATTATTCCTAACGATCTCCTTCTACCCCATTTGTGCCTTTTGCAGATAGTACAGTCAGAGATCTCCCCACTCCTGTTTGGCTTTCAGGAACCTGAACTAAGACACGTTTATTCATTCCGATGTCAGGCATTTGTGTTGCTGGTGAAGGGGGATGAGACTGAGGGGCGATTCCAGGTCCAGAACAAGAGAAAGGTCCACCGGATCTACTAGTCTGTGGACTGTCCGCAGTGCCATGTTTGTAAGAGGCTGAGGCATGTTCAGAAGGACTTCCCCAAGCTCCAGAAAGCGAGCTCCACCACTGGCACTGATGCCCTCTCCAGCCCCCAGTTCCTGTGCCTGGATAGCGTGCTGTTCCACTTTGTTAACATGTATGCCCCCAGGCCCACAATACAGCAGGCACACCAGCTTTATAAGATACTGGTTCTGTTAGATTCATTGGACTTGAGTGAATGTGTTATCCTTGGAGGGGACTTTAACTGTACCAGGCATCAGTGAACCAAATGAGGGAGCTCGTCGGCTCCGTTCACTTAGCAGATGCCTGGTAGACCTTCCACTCTGATCCAATGCTTTCACCTGAAGGTGTGCGGGAGGTGGTTCACACATCGACCATCTGTACATCTCAAAGGCCTACCTCTCCAGTGTCATGGCAGCCTCCATGAAGCCGATGTCATGCTCAGACCACCACTTGATGTGGGTGGATCTCACTCCATTGTGCACGAGGATCCGTGTACTAGCATTTTAATAAATGGATGATGGAGAATGATAATTTCTGGGACTCTTTCCTGGAGTTTTGGGCCACCTTGGAGGTCACCTGAGTCCCACTGAGGAGACTTGGTCGGTGAACTGGCAGGAGTTAAAGTCAAAAGTCATTGCCTGGCTGGGTTGCTGGTCTGGTCTTCTCAGAGCACTTTCCCATCGGAGCAGGATCCTGGTTATCAACCAACTGATCACCTCCATGTTGTGGTATCAGTTGGTTACTGTGATCCCACACCCTGTCTTTGCTATGAGGATCTAGAGGAAGCTGATAGACTTCTTCTGGGGTAACAGGAGATATTGGGTCTCTGATATGGTCCTGAGTCTTCCTATTGAGGAAGGTGGCAACTTTCCGCCTTCAGACCCTGCAGAAACTCCTGTATGCTGAGCAGCCTCCGCAATGGCACGTAGTGGCATTACATTTTCTGCACCAAGCATGTTGCGTCTTGGAGGAAGTGCTATTCCTGGCATCAAACATCAGATGTGTTGCTTTGTGTGAGCTGCCCAAGTTTTACCGAGAGCTGTCCAGAGTTTGGAGAATGGTTGCCTCCAGACAGAATGCTCCTGTGTTGGTGAAGAACAGTGTTCTGGAGGTGGAGGAGGCTGATGCCCAACCTGTCCCTTAGGGTGTTGGAGAGGCTCGTGGGTGTGGAGGTGTCCCGACCATGCACAGCCGGAATTACTTAATGTAATTGTACTGTTTGTCTTTGATGAATAAAAACATTGTTTAAAATTTAAAAAGGTCAGACATAGAGTGAAGCTCCCTCCACTCCATCCCATCACACACTCCAAGGGTCAGACAGAGTGAAGCTCCCTCTACACAGTCCTTTTACACGCTTTTGGGGTCAGACACAGAGTGAAGATCCCTCCATTCCATCCCATCACACACTCCGAGGGTCAGACACAGAGTGAAGCTCCCTCTACACAGTCCTATTACACG
This sequence comes from Narcine bancroftii, assembly GCF_036971445.1. Classification (NCBI taxonomy): domain Eukaryota; kingdom Metazoa; phylum Chordata; class Chondrichthyes; order Torpediniformes; family Narcinidae; genus Narcine; species Narcine bancroftii. The sequence continues at coordinate 28,550,619 of NC_091478.1, read as the reverse complement.
CTCTCGGGGTCAGACACAGAGTGAAGATCCCTTCACACTGTCCCATCACACACTCCCAGCGGCAGCCACAGAGTGAAGCTCCCAGTATACCATCACATCACACACTCCCGGGGTGAGACACAGAGTGAACTCCCTGCACACCATCCCATTACACAGTCCTGGGGTCAGACACAGGGTGAAGCTCTTTACAACTTTCCTGTCACTCACTCTGACAGGGACAGGTGAGAAAAAAGCGAATTTTTAGGCTCTATGTATTGAATTGAAAGAGATTTCTCAAAGTAAATCAGTGACCCCTTTCTCCAGTACCCGGGGTCACTGACTGTACCCCCTCTGATGTTAATCCCCCTACCTCAGTGATCCCTCTCCCCAGCACTTGTGGATACTGTACCCTCACACTCATTAATCCACCTTCCTCAGTGACCCCTCTCCCCCAACATCCTGGGTCACTGACTGTACCCTCAATGATGTTAATCCCCTTTCCTTAGTGACCCCTCTCCCCCCCCCATGCCCTGGGTCATCGACTACACCCCCACTAATGTTAATCGCTGTCCCTCAATGACCCCTTTCCCCTTGCACCAGGGCTCACTGTATCTCCAATGATATTAATTCCCCCTTCCCTCAGTGACCCCTCTCCCCTGTGCCCAGGGTCACTGACTTTACCCCCACTGATATTAATCACCTCACTCTAACTCACTTCCTGTAACTGTTATCCTGTATATAATCACACACCCCCCCTCACACTCTCACTGACCTCCCTCCCCCAGTGTGTGGGTCACTGTAAACTTACTGAAGTTAACCCCATCCCTCAGTGACCCCTCTCCCCTTGCACCTGGATTCACTCTACATCCACTGACTTAAATCCCCCTCCCTCACTGACCCCGCTCCTCTTGTGCCTGTGTTCACTCTACCTCCACTGGCATTAGTCCCTCTCCCTTAGTGACCCTTAACCCCCAGCACCTGGGATCACTGTCTGAATCCCCACTGACATTAATACCCCTTTCTCAATAACCCCCCTCTCCAGTGCCCCATGTTATTGACTGTATCCCCACTGACATTAATCCTCCTCCCTCAGTGACCCCCCTCCCCCAGAGCCTGGGATCACTGTATCCCCACTGACATCAATTCCCTCCCTCAATAACCCTTCTCCCCAGAGCCCAGTGTCATTGACTGTACCCCCACTGATGTTAATCCCCCTCCCTCAGTGAACCCTCTCACCAGCACTTGGTGTCACTGTACCATCATTAACATTAATATCCCTTCCTTTAGTGACCTCTCTCTCCAGCGCCCTGTGTCATTGACTGTACTCCCACTGAAGTCAATCCTCCTCCCTCAGTGACTCCTCACCCCCAGTGCCCATGTCACTGACTTTATCCTCACCCTTGGTGACTTCTCTGGCCCTCTCCTTTTTTCTGTCCCTCACTCCACACCCCCTTTGCTCTCTGCTGATACGTGATTGGTGTTGAGATGAGAACTGTTATCCTGGCCGACTCCACCTCCCAGCAAACTGGCCACGCGTGCATTGTGCGTGCGTCTCTCGCTTGGACACACTCCAGTGATCGGTTTTTACTCGTCTAATGAAAGGGAGGCTTTGGAGTCAACTCTTTAATTAACCCCATAATGGACCTCCGGGAGATGGTTTTGTTGTCACTGGCTCACGCCTCTGATTGAATTCTGTCTCCGGGTAATTGTTACAAGCACTGATGATGTTCCAGTCTGACAGAAAGTCTCCATTGCCGTCCCCCTCTCCCTCCCAGTGTGAAGGGTCATTGTGGGGGAGCACACACAGTGGAGGAAGTCATTGTATCTGTGCAGGCTCTCTGCTCAGTTCCATTCCCCATCACTCCCCACAGATTATTCCTTCTCCAAATCCCTAGTATCCATGGTTAGTGCAATGATATTTACAGTGCCAGTGACTTGGATTCGATTCCGGTGCAGATTGTAAGGAGTTCGTACATTTTCTCACTGTATGTTTTGGTTTCCTCTGGGTGCTCCAGTTTCTTCCTGCCCTCAAAAGACTTAGGGTTTGGTAGGTTCATTGGTCACATAGGTGTATCTGGGTGGCATGGGCTCATGGGCTGGAAGGGTCCATTATCCTGCTGTGTCAGTAAATTTAAGAAATTGTGTGGTCACACAGCACGTATACAGGCCCTTTGGCCCATCACTTTCACCTATCATGCATTTGCCACTAATCCTACATTGGATTCTCCTCACAATTAAGTTCAAGTTGAAGCTTATTGTCACACATACCAAGATGCAGGGAGAAAATCTGTTTTGTGAGCACTTAGATATCCCATACATTGTATGGCAAGTCAAACCCAGCACAGAAGTGCAGTGTCACAGAGATGGATCTGTTGGGATGGAGCAAAGGCAGCAGAATTTTACTGGTGTGGGGTTCAGTCAGGAGTCTGATAACAGCAAAGAAACTGCCCTTGAATCTGATGATTCACACTCTTTTTCCTGACAGGAGAGGGTGAAGAGATTGTGGCCAGGGTAGGATGTATGTTGGCTGCTTTTCTAAGGCAGTGGGAGGTGTAGATGGAATTGATGGAGGGGAGGGTGTGTGTGATTGACCAAGCCATGTTAACAACCCTCTGCAGTTTCTTGTGGTCTTGGGCAAAACAGTTCCCATCCCACACAGTGATGCACGCTGACAGGATGCTTTCAGCGCTGGGATGTTACCATGTAGGAGTTAATTCAGCCCATTGCTTCTCCTTCTGTTCTGTTGCTCTACACTCTTCCTTCACCCCTATGGATTATTCCCCCTTCCAGGAATGATCCAATTCCCCAATAAAGTCTACACCTGTCTCCGCTCTACCACCACGAAGACAGAGCTCCTGCTCATCCTTGTGCTCTGCTTATGAAACCTTCTCATCTCTCAATCCCTCCTTTGTATCTGTGCTTTGTCACTTTCAATTTGGCCCTTAATCCCTTAACCACCCACTAATAGAACAGCCTCCTCCTCTCTCCCAAGCCAAACCTGCTGCAGTCTTGTCCACCTCGATTAAACCACCTCAATCCCTTAACCACCCACTAATAGAACAGCCACCTCCTCTCTCCCGAGCCAAACCTGCTGCAGTCTTGTCCACCTCGATTAAACCTCCTCAATCCCTTAACCACCCACTAATAGAACAACCTCCTCCTCTCTCCCGAGCCAAACCTGCTGCAGTCTTGTCCACCTCGATTGAACCTCCTCAATCCCTTAATCATCCACTTATAGAACAGCCTCCTCCTCTCTCCCGAGCCAAACCTGCTGCAGTCTTGTCCACCTTGATTAAACCTCCTCTCTTCTACAAGAAGGACAGCTTTTGCAGGCCTGAAAACCCCTTCTGGGGATCTGTTATTGTATATATAACATTTTCCCCCCTCCCCACCTCCACCAATACCTTGGATCAGATCCCACTCTGTAACCCCCTCCCACCAGCTATTGTAAATATAACACCCCCAACATCACCCACATCCTGAACCCCTAGATCAGATCCTATGTTCATACAACCATTCTGAAAACTCAGTATTAAGGCACACGCGCACACACACACACACACACACACACACACACACACACTCGCACACTCGCACACTCACACACACGCGCACGCACGCACACACACACACACACACACACACACACACACACACACACACACACACACACACACACAGCAGCTGTGAAAATAAACAATCACTTTCATGGCGGGGTGAATGGGTAATGTGCAGAGTTGTTCTTGGGATAGCTGTGTCCTGCTGTTTGAGCAGGACAATGCACATGAAGGGTTGTAGCACTAATGGACAATTATTGAGACAGGGACTTTGTGTCCGGGCCAATTGACCTTGGGTCACTGTGCACCCAATGCAGAGTCTTTGTTGCTGCCCCCTTGTCAACCCACAGAAGCGGTGTTGATGGATAAAGTCAGATGGCTCACTGCCTCTGAGGGCACTTGCTAGCGCCTGGTCCGAAAACTGGAAGCTGCTTTAAAGGCCTGGTTGTTTTGCTGATACTGTGCTCTCCGACAGCATGAAAGGGTAGAGAGGAGTAAGGAATTCCGGCTCCCTCCCAACACCACTCTACCTACACACTGAGCCCCCTCACATCCTCCAGGGGAGAGGCATCAGGACAAGTTACAGAGTATGGGTCAGGTGAGGTTTGTCCCTCACCCCAAACATATGTGCACGCACAGACATGCACACCTACACGCACATGCACACCTGCACACACATCTACGTCCAGAAACTCCTCACATACATGCACTTACATGTGCAGACACTTGTTTACACGGCTACACATTTACATGCACCCACATGCACACACACACATACAGATAGTCACACACCTACATAAACAAACTGCACTCAAGCATGTGCATACAAGCACATAACTCTTTCATTAAACCTTAACTCTAACTCACTTCCTGTAACTGTTATCCTGTATATAATCACACCCCCCCACCCCCCTCCCCACCACTCCCGTCCCCAAACCCTGAATTAGTTCCCAGCCTGTTACCTACTCCTAGGGATCAATTATTCTATTTAAGCCCCCAATTTCCTTTCTTAGAATCCTCCCATATTTTATTTATTGTAGAAAAGTGACATTAAGAAATAAACACACACACACACAAACACACACACACACACCCCCTGCTGACAACCAGTCAAATGACCAAGGCTGAGTTGTTTAATCTGTCAACAATGACACTGAACCCATCCTGGGAGCAGCAGCTGCCATATTCGGACCATCTTGTGTCCATTTGGAAATGTGTCAGGAGTGGGCAAACAAAGACAAATTCCTCTCAACAGAGGAGAGAGTGCAGTAAGGAGCATTGTGTTGCCCATTGATTGATGGAGTTCGTAATCCATTGACAATCATCTGCATTTATTTATTACATTGCAGTCTCTGCACAAGGCTCTGATCCAGATTGGGGTCCGATTCCCATGGATAACCAATGCTCTCAGGGAAAGGAGGAGCAGAGCCTTATATACAGAGGTGAGTGACATCAGTGAACACATAGATAAGATTGAGGTAAGTAAGTTGTTTACATTGGTGGGGGAAGAACAGAACTAGGGGATAACGTCTCAAGATTCACTGTTGTGAATTTAGGATAGAGATGAGGAGGATCTGCTTTTCCCAGAGGGTGGTGAATCTGTGGAATTCGCTGCCCATTGAAGTAATGGAGGCGACCTCAGTAGGATAGATTTCTATATAGTAAGGGAATTAAGGGATGTGGGGCAAAGCCGGGTAGGTGGAGACGAGCCTATTATCAAATCAGCCTTGAATACATTGAATGGCCAAGCAGGCTCGATGGGCCAGATCGCCTATTCCTGTTCCTATATACTATGTTCTTTTGTATTTCACACAAGGAGAACTCTCCCCCAGATCCCCCCCAAAATACCTGCTTATTTTTGACTCATACCATGAAGAAGGGGTCAGGCCCAAAAGGTTTGTTATATATCTTTACTACCTATGGACCTGAGCTCTTCCAGCATTTCTACGTTTTCACCCCAATCCTCAAAGAAACGACTGTATCCAAAGATAAGAACATTCCAAAATGCAGTCTGATAGGTTTTTAGAGGCAAGACCCAAGGTGGTAAAAACACAATTCTGAAGAAACTCAGCAGGTTAAACAGTGTCCTTTATATAGCAAAGATAAAGATAAATAACCAACGTTTTGGGCTTGAGCCCTTCATCAAGGTATTTTTTCACTTTAATGTTTTACTTCCAAGGTGGTAAATGTAGGTTCAAGGTGGCAAATGGCCTTGTTTATGTGCCTCCTCTCCCAATTTCCCATGCTGCTTATATATATCACAGGGTTAGGTGAGAGCATGGAGAATTTAGAGAGACCTGAGTACAACTCAGATGGTGGTCCATATCAGGAATGACCCATAGAAGTGGGCACAATTTGACATTCAAAAGATATTTGGACAGATATATGGACAGGAAAGAATGAGACAGAAAATCTGCCCTCAGCTCCCCACTCACTCCTCAATTTTTTTCCCTCTGGTTTTTTGGGTCACCTTTGAAAGGAAACAGTTCCTTCCTGTTTACTCATGCTAGCTCCTCTACATTTCCCATCCTTAATGAAGACTCCATATCCCCCAAATAATGTCCCAGCTTGTCTAAGATTTCATCAGAACTGCAGTTTTCAAATCCTGACAACATCCCTATGAATCTCTTTGTGAGGAGATGGGAGACGAGAGGTGTGGAGGGGGAATATGGGGGTAAGGTGGGGATATGGGGATGTCAGGATATGGGGAGGTATGGAAATGGGGAAAAGGTGGGGATATGGAAAGGAGGTGGGTGGGATACGAGAATGTGGGATAAAGGGAGGAGGTGGGTAGGATATAGGGTGCATTAATGATATGGGGAGATGGTGGAGGATATGGGGAGGAGGTAGGTGAGATATGTGGAGGATGAGGGGTTATGGGGAGGAAGTGGGGATATAGGGAGGGGTGAGATATTGGTGTGGATATGTAGAGGAGAGGTGGAGGATGTGGAGATATGGGGAGGAGGATAGGATATAGGGAGGTGGGGACATGGGGAGGGGTGGGGATATGGGGAGGAGAGGTGGGGATATTGAATTTCATGACATGTTCATGACAATAGATTCTGATATGGTAGGTACAGGGGATATGGGAAGAAGGGTGGAAATATGGAGATGGGGTGGGTGGGGATGGAGGGATGATATGGTAGGTGAAGGAGTGAGCCTTACCTCCGGAGGGGTTTATCCACTGTTCCCTGTTATATCCAGGCACCTGGTTTCAGGGAAACAGGGCTCCACTGTGTGCCCCTTATGGGGCTGAAAGGAAACCCTGGCTCACAGCCAGGACAAACATTTCCTCACTCACCACCACCCCCACCCCCCCGCACCCCTCCACCTCTCCTGCCCCAGAGTGAGGTTTGGGATCTCTCCAGCATAGATCTACAGTCAATCACTGTAAATGCCTTGTACAGGGGCATGGTGAGTTCAGGTGTTGTGATGAAACTCTCCCACCTGTGGCCAGAGTCCACAACCCTGCTCAAACAATAAAGGGTCAAAGCTTCAGAGGCTGTCGAAATCAACAGGAAGCAGTTATTTAATAAAGGCTTGAATATCTTTAATTATCCTGAGTGTGTAATGCCCAATTACTATGGCCAGTTAAATGCACTGTACGCTGTGAATGTAATGGAATTCTTCTGGAGATACTAATGTCTAATTTGCTTTTGCTTTCATTGAATTTTAGAGATTCATATTTAAAGAGATTTCTGCACCCAGTATCGAGTCTCCCCAATACCATGTCTCAAGTCTCCCCAATACCCGGTCTCAAGGCTCCCCAAGAACCAGGTCTTGAGGCTCTGCAGGACACCGCTGTCTAGTGTGGGCTCTGTGGGACACTGTCCAGTGCAGGCTCTGTGGGACACCACGTTCCAGTGTGGGCTCTGTAGGACACCACAGTCCAGTGTGGGCTCTATGGGACACTACAGTCTAGTGTGGGCTCTGTGGGACACCACTGTCCAGTGTGGGCTCTGTGAGACATCATTGTCCAGTGCTCTCAATGCTCTGAACAGCTGTGACATAGGTGAGAATGGTTTCCCCATTCACCCAACACCAACACTGTATTTGTGACAGAGCACGGGAATTATTTTAATACCTCATCAGTGATCTCACTGCTGACCCTGAGCACACACACTCACCCAAGCCCAGCCTCAGTACATGGAAGGCCACAAATATTTATTAATGAATCTCTTCCTTCCACATCTTCATGTTTTGTTCTCTTCATGCTGTGTTAATCTTATTTGTGAGTGTGCCTTGTATACCTGGAAAGATGCAGCATGTTAGCATTTCAGTGCATCTGCTCATTGTACTGCTACCTATGACAATAATTCTTCATTCATTCATTCGTTTTTGTGTCTCCAGATTTCACATTAAGGATTGTTGGGCCCTTGTTTCCAGCATTTTCTGCTTTTAGTACATTAATCTCTGTAACATTTCTCAGAGGTGCTTGTCTTTAAAAATAGGAGAGTAAGATCATGTATTTTGGGAGTGCAAACAAGGTGTGGGATTAAGAGATAAATTGCAGGATGCTCCATTGTTTGGATGAAGTCCCCAGAGGCAGCCGAATAGGTTGATGTGGTTAGGGAGGCACAGACAAATCCTTGTCTTATTTGGTGAAGTACAGAATCCATGAGCGGGAGGGCCACACTGAAACTGTGGGCAACTATTGATGACCTCTTATCAGTTCAAAATGCCTTCCCTCTTTCCTTTTCTTCACCAGGGTGGACAACCTCACCATTGTCCACCTTGCATTGCACCTGGCACATCCTACCCCACACAACAGGCCTGTCTGTCGCCACCCCTGAAATCTCCCAGCACCCTCCACACAGTCCCACTGCATGCACTGCTGCCAACGAACTTGGATTCCCTTCATTCAAATCACTGCTCTAGACTGAGAACAGCTGGGCCCCTAGTACCTACAGGATCCTGAAGACAAGCATCCAGCGGTAACAAAAACAGCTTCTTCCCATCTGCCATCAGATTTCTGAATGGACAATGAAGCATAGACTCTACCTCACTTTCCTCTTCTTTTACACTAATTTATTTACTTTTTAAAATGTAATTTATAGTAATTTTTGCACCTGCAATGCTGCCTCAAAGCAACGAATTTCGTGACACACGTTCACGACAACATATTCTGGTTCCGATTCTACCTCTAAAGCCGCCATTCTCAGCGGGAGCCCCTGGGCCCACAACACATTTAAGTAAAAGTCTTGTTTTCTTCTCACCTCACATAAAATAAATATTTTTGATATTTTTATGTAGTCAGAAGGAGAGAAGAACAAAGGAGGCAAAACTTGACTGCTTATAAATTTTGAGCAGAGTTCTCAGTGAGGGTGGAGGAGCATAACCAAAACACTCTTGAATATCCGCAGGTTGATAGGATAGTTAAGAAGATCTATGGGATGCTGGGCTTCATCAATCGGAGGATTGAGTTCAGGAGTCGATTGGTCATGATGCAACTATACAAATCTCTGGTGACACCACACTTAAAATATTGTGTTCACTTCTGATCACCTCATTACAGGAAGGATGTGGAAGCTATGGAGAGGGTACAGAGGAGATTTACCAGGATGTTGCCTGGATTTGAAAATGTCTTTTAAGGCAAGGTTAGTAGAGCTCAGACTTTTCTCTCTGGAACGAAGGTTGAGAGGTGACTTAATAGATGACCACAAGACTCCAAGAGGTGCACCTTTTTCCCACGGCAGAAACAACAAACATCAGAGAACATCTACATGGATAGTGACCACGGCGGCAGACCAGTGAGGGGCTCTGTGGCTGAAGAACCCACAAGCGGTGGGCTGTTGTCAACTTGAGGCGAGCAACCCACACAGGCTGTGGGCAGCTGGAAACTACAGTTAAATTACCCACACCAGGCTGTGGACCACTGGAGGCTGGCTGAAGGGGCACCAGGTATCAGAACTGCAAATGCGAGAAGGCATTGTGGGTGGGAGGGGGTCCCGAGGGACCTTGGGAGCTGGAGGCTTCCTGATCATGTCAGAGGTTTGGATCTGGAGCTCAGGTTGCCGATGGTTTGGAGTGAAGCCTGTGCAGCTGCGGAGGATTCAGGAGCACTGGAGCCGAATCAGTTGGATTCAGTGACACTGGTGGGGTGGGGGGGGGGGGGGTTGGGGGGGGGGTGGCTCTCTTGCTTCTTTCTCAAACTGTAAGAGACGCCAGGCAATTTCTGCTGATGGTGATTCTTTGTCTTATGGCAGACTAAATGCAATTTTGTGTAATATTACATCTGCTTTATTACATGACAATAAAAAATACCTTGAATCTTGAATCTACACCAAAGGATTTTTTGATAGTGCTATGAGGGACTTTGTTAATATTGAGGATGATACGCAAGTTGACAATATTGTTGTTGAAATGCTGCTCCCCAAGTGACGCCTGCATTGATGGGATTGGCTCTCTTTCCTTCCACTCCATCAGTGCATCCCAGACCACCACACATTAGGGGGGGGGGAAAGGGGACCACTTGCTCCATCAATCCTACCCCATCATTCAGTCTGAGCATTACTGATTCCATGACCATTCTGTGCCAGGCCCCCACATCTCCTCAGTTCCTTAATCCATCAAATATTTATTGACCTTCAGTTTAAATACATCCACTAATCCAACCTCTGCCACCTTGTGTACAACAGTAGATTACAAAACGTCATCCACATGGCCAATGTCTGATTCTCTCTTTGAGAGATGATGAAGCTTTATAATCTTCCTGGAGGCTGAACCAATTGAATTGATAATGTGATGAGAAAGATCTGGATCAGACTTGTTGCAAAGTAAACTGGTTGGGATTCAGAAAAGGAGCAAGAATCCGATTTACCACAAGCTTTCATTATTGGTAAACCTCTCTTGGCAACAAGCAGGGCATTTGACGAAAACAGATTGTTTATTTCCAGGACAGCGTATTGGTGCTAATGATTAATGTTGGTCTTGGCAAGAAGAGGAAGGGGCTTCTGGGTGAGGGAGAGTCTAAAACCAGACAGTGGAGGGTGTGTACCAGTGAGTGTGAAGGACAGTGAGGAATGTATGTGTCAGTAGCCCATTTTCCACTGGCATCCCGGTTAATTGGCTGTGCAGTGTCCCGGGATAGGAAGCCCTTTGTGCTGTTTCCACTGGGCCACCCTTGACTGGGTCACAACTCATCCCCCAGGATCAGAGTGTTCTAACTTCAAATGGAAACAGGTGACTTTCTGCTGTCCCTTTTCCACTGGTTTTATTAACAATCTGGTATCAGCTGACGCCGAAGATATGAGTAGGGGTAGAGGTGGTTAATCCCCGGCATGAAATGATGTAATTTGACATCGGGATGCTGATAGTTTTCTTTTTCCACTGGATTCTGTCCCAGTTAATTCCTGGGACAAGGTGCCAATGGAAAAGGGGCTAGTGAATGTGAAGGGCAGTGTAGGGTGTGTGTGTGTTCATGAGTGTGAGGAGCAGTGAGGGCTGTGTCTCAGTGAGTCTGAAGAGCAGTGGGGGCTGTGTCTTAGTGAGTGTGAAGGACAGAGGTGGTTTGTATCAGTGAGTGTGAAGTACAGTGGGGTGAGGGTGTGTGCCAGTGAATGTGAAGGTCAGTGTAGGGTGTGTGTGTCCGTGAGTGTGAGGAGCAGTGGGGGCTGTGTCTCAGTGAGTGTGAAAAGCAGTGGTGGTTTGTATCAGTGAGTGTGAAGGGCAGTGGGAGGAGGGTGTGTGTCTGAGTGTGAAGGGCAGTGGGAGGAGGGGGTGTGTCTGAGTGTGAAGGGCAGTGGGCGGAGGGGGTGTGTCTGAGTGTGAAGAGCAGTGGGGAATGTGTGTGTTAGTGAGTGAAGGACAGTGGGTGTGTGTGTCAGTAAGTGTGAAGGGCAGTGTTTGTGTGTGTGTGTGTGTCAGTGTGAAGAGCAGTGGGGTTGTGTGTGTCAGTGAGTGATAGGCAGTGGGGAATGTGTGTGTCAGTAAATGCGAAGGGTGGTGGTGTGTGTCAGTGAGTGTGAAAAGCAGTTGGGGGGTGTGTGTCAGTAGATGTAGGGCAGTGGGGGTGTGTTAGTGAGTGAAGGGCTGTGAGTGTGTGTGTCATTGAGTGTGAAGGGCAGTGGGGGATGGTGTGTGTGAGTGAGTGAAGGGCAGTGGGGGGGTGTACATCAGTGAGTGTGAAGGGCAGTGGGGGTGTGCGTGTGTCAGTGAGTGAAGGGCAGTGGGGGGCTGTATGTCAGTAAGTGTAGGGCAGTGGGGGTGTGTGTGTCAGTGAATGTGAAAGGCAGTGAGGGGGTGTGTGTGTGTGTGTGTGTGTTTGATTGTGTAAAGGGCATTGGGGGTGTGTGTATCAGTGAGTGTGAAGGGCAGTGGGGTCATCTAGAAAATTCTTGAGAAATGTTCATTATTCATTCACTAATCTTCCGCCAGTATTTTAGAAACACTTCTTAAGATGTTTATTTTTGAAATATATTAAACGCTTTCCAATCCTGGATTCTATTCCTGGTTTCAATCATTCCAAATGCAATACCACTAATACAATTCACCGACCACTATCCACGCCGGGGCAGGAAAGCATGGAGGTACAAGAGTGAGTGCAAGTGTTTACAAGGTGCTGGAGCTCGGAAAGAGCAGCTGATAGCAGCTCCAGCCCTGATACGTCTCACTCCATCCCTGCATACGCTCACCCCTCACAATGGGGACCAGATGGGTCCAGGCGAGATCTGGCAAGGTTTACTGAGCCCAGTGCCACCAGGTCATCACCCACCCCTTCCCCTGGGGTCTGTTCATGCTCTGTCCCCTCTTCCCTCTACGTTAGGGAGAATATTCTTGCCTGAGGATGAAATATCTTAAAGTGCTTTAAACCACGATGCAGGGTGCAAAGTTGTATTGTGAGCAGATCATTTGTACATCTCATACATAGAACCACACAGTAGAATAGTACAGAGTTACCGAGTGTTATCAGTTAGAACAGAGACATAACAGTAAAGTAAAGGTCTATATAAACCTACTTCATAACAATCCCACCCTTCCCTACCTCACACCCATAACCCTCTATTTATCTTGAATCCATGTGCTTGTCTGAGAGTGTTTTTAATGTCTCTATTGTACTAGTCTCCACCACCCCTGAATCCCAACAATCTGCTCACAAAACAAATTCTCTCACTGTTTCCTGGTATATTAAAGCTGAACTTTTTTTGGGGCTCTGCCTCACTGCTGGACGGCAGATGGACCATCATGGGTGTGTCTAGATGGAGATGGCAGACTGATCATCATAGTGTGACTGGACAGCAAACGTACTGCTAGGGTGTGTCTGGATGGCAGAGTACCATCATGGTGTGTCTAGACAGCAGACGGACCACCATGGTGTGCCTAGATGTCAGATGGACCATCACAGTGTGTCTAACGGCAGACAGGCCATCATGGTATATCTAGATGGCAGATGGTCCATCAGGTCCATAGACAGCAGATGGACCATCATTGTGTGTCTAGGCAGCAGAGAGACCATCAGAGTGTGTCCAGTTGGCAGATAGACCATCATCATGTGTCTAGACAGTTGGCACATCATCTCAGAGGGTCTAGATGGCAGATGGACCATCACTATGTTCTAGACAGCATACGGACAATCACGGTGTGTCTGGATGGCAGACAGACTATCACATTGTGCTTAGACAGCAGAAGGACAATCACGGTGTATCTGAACAGTGGACATGGATGAGAAAGTGGAGCATGGGCAGTAAATCCGGTCATGAGGGCATTTCTGTTGCTCCTCAGGTTCTGGCTGCACTTGGGACCCATGCACCTGACCTTCAGCGAGGTGGATGAGTGGGTTGAGGATCCTCATCTTTGGCCCACTCCCAGGTCTGGCCAAGGTGGCCAGTCTCAAGTTCAACCAGCTGTCCACCAAGGGGTCCATGCAAGGAGACAGCCTGCTCAATTATGCATCCATTTGCTCAATGGGCAGAGAGGATGCTGAACGACCAAAGGAACTGTTCACACTAACCACCCGAGACTCTCGTATTCATGAAACAATATTTATTTATTTGCATAGATGAAATACTTGTCCTGCATATATATTGTTTGTCTATACGTGTGCTATGTCTGGTTGTGTATCTGCATGTTTTGCACTGAGGACTGGAGAACCCTGTTTCGTCGGGTGGTACTTGTACAATGATATGACAAATAAACTTAACTTGACGGCTGTGATTGGGTATCCCTGGAGAAGGATCCTACTGTGGCCACCAGCTTTTAAATTATTATATTTAAATTAAATTTTAAAATTTAGACATTCGGCTCTATAACAGGCCCTTTTGGCCCCTGAGCCCTGCCGCCCAAATACACCCAATTGACCTACAATGTTTTGGAAAGTGGGAGGAAACCAGAGCGCCCAGATGAAACCTACACAGATACATACAAACTCCTTACAGACAGCACCAGTTTAGGACCCAGATCGCTAGCACTGTAACAGCATTGCACTAACTGCTCCGCTAACGGCTACTTCTCCAGAGGCATTCCAGAACAGAGAGATGCCTCGGAGCCAGACCGAGTCCTGGACTTAGTGATGTTTTAAAGTTTATAAAAAGAGAAAGCAAAAGACTGGGGACAGAGTAAAGTTGTGTTGCCCGAAGGAAGTGTGTGATGTTGGGCAAGGTAGTTGCCTCTAGGTTCTCTCAGCCCTGTGTTCCGGCACCTGGATTCTATCCCATGCATGGCCGCATTTGTCTGGGACACAGTGAGTGGAGGACTGGGGTGACTGAAGCCTACTCCTGCAGATACAGTTTGCTGTCCTCACACTAAGCTTACTTGGAGACTGGTCTGCTCAGTTAGCACAAAGCTGCAGAAACTCAGCAGCAGTCTACTTTATGTAGCAAAGATAAAGATACATAACCAACGTTTTGGGCTTGAGCCCTTCATCAAGGTATAAGAAAAATACACAATCAATGTATTGGGCACCTCCCTACTTCTTTCCATACCTTGATGAATATTGCTTATGTATCTTTATCTTTGCTATATACTATTTGACCTGCTGAGTTTCTCCTGCATTGTGTTTTTGCTTCAAACACGGTGCCTGCAGACCTTCGTGTTTTACTTCTGCTCAGTTAGCACGTTCTTTCAACACTGGCCTCAAGTTCAAATCTGCCGATTCTGCGTTTATTTTAACTCGAGGTTAACCTTTGATGTATGATAATTGTAACGGCAGTCTTCCATTATCTAAACTACTGATCATTGCGGCTAATGATGTCCCCAAGTGGCTGAGGTAATTGGAAGGCCTGTGTGTTGCTGGCTTCCTCTGCAAGTGATAGATAAAGGCTGTCACCAGCTCCCGCTGTGCAGACGTGGAGCTGCGTTTCTGCTGCTTTATCATGGAGATGCTGGCCTAATCTTCTAATTCCCTTTGTCTTCAGCAGCTCACCGGTGCAGCAGTGCAGCATGCCATTGCTCACCGGCATGGCAGTGCAGTATGCTGTCGCTCACCAGTGCACCAGCACAGTGTGCCATGGTGCACCAGAGGAGTGTGTCATTGCTCACCAGTGCAGAAGTGCAGTGTGCTATAGCTCACCAGAGCACCAGTGCAGTGGGCCTGAGCTCACCAGCGCAGCATACTGTGGCTCACCCATGCAGTAGTGCAGCACACTATTGCTCATCTGTGCACCAGCGCAGTGTACTGTAGCTTACTGGTGCACCGGTGCAGCATGTTGTAACTCACCAGTGCAGTGCTATGGCTCACTGGAGCACCAGTGCAATGTAATGCAGCTCACCAGTGTCATTGTGCAGTGTAATGCAGCTCACCAGTATCCCTGTGCAGTGAAATGCAGGTCACCAGTGTCCCTGTGCAGTCTAACGCAGGTCACCAGTTTCCCTCTGAAGTCTGAAGCAGCTTACCAGTGCCCCCTCCTGTCAGATCACCACAGCTCAACACTTTAACATCCAGCTCCAGTCATAGAGGCCATGTCAAATAGCAACTGCAGAGACATGAAACAGATCAGCTTGGTGAAATATTGTCAACAGCATCAGGGGGGCTGCAGTCTCATTGAGGATTTCAATATTCACCTCCAATTCCTGATTTTTGTTTTTTACTACATATCGCTATTGAATATATATTTTTGGTCAAACAAATCAATCCCCAACCCCTGAATCAGATCCCATCCTGTAACCCATTCCCAGGGATCTATTATTCCAAATACATACCCCTGAATCCTTGGATCAGATCCCAGCCTAAAGCCCACTCCCAGGGATCTTTTTTTCCAAATATATACCCCTGAATCCCTGGATCAAATCCCAGCCTGTAACCCACACCCAGGGATTTTTTTATACTCAATATAAACCTCTGACCCCTGAATTAGATTTCAGCCTGTTACCCCTTCCAGGGGTTTTGTTATTTTATATATAAACCCCCCCGAACCTCTGGAAACAGGACCTTCAACCCATCTAGCCTTATGAACTGCTATTCTGCCTAGTCCCATTGACCTTTGCTTGGACCATATCACTCCATATCTGGAGGAGGCAGACAGTGCCGAGTACCCCTGTGGTTGTTCCTCTCAAAAATAAGTATACTGTTTTTGATACTGTTGGGGGAAGATCATGTCTCTGGCACAGAGGTTAGCCCCTCGGCTCAAAAGGGAAAGGTGGGGGGAGAAGAGGAGAGCTATGGTCATTGGAATTCATTGGCTAGGAGAACAGATATGAGGTTTTGTGAATGAGATCAAGGCTCCTGGATGGTATGTTTCTGATTGAGTTCACAGCATTCTAGAGGGGGAGAGTGAGCAGCCAGATGTTATGGTCCATGTGGGGACCAAAGACATCGATAGGAATAGGGATGAGGTCCTCAAGAGGGAATATTAGGAAAGTTAAAAAGCAGGTCCTCAGGGTGGTTATCTCAGGTTTGCTGTCTGTGCCACGTTCAAGAGAGGATAGGAACAGGAAGTTGTGGCAGATAAATGTGTGGCTGAAGAGTTGGTGCAGGGGGCAAGGGTTCAGATTTCTGGATCATTGGGATCTTTCCTGGGGAAGGTCTGACCTGTACAAAAAGTACGGGTTGCACCTGAATTGGAAAGAGACCAATATTCCAGCAGGCAGGATTGCTAGAACTATTGGGGAGGGTTTAAACTAGTTTGGCAGTGGGGTGAGAATCAAAATGTGAGTGCAGAGAATAGGGTAAAAGGACAAAAGCATCATGACATGTGTTCTGAGTTGGTGAGGAAGGACAGGCAGGGAACATAAATGTAGCCAGTTACAGGGGTTGAAATGTGTCTATTTCAATTCTAGGAGTATTAGGAATAAGGGGATGAACTTAGAGCATGGATTAAGACATAGAACTACGATGTTGTGACCGTTACTAAAACTTGGCTGGAGGAAGGGCAGGATTGGCTGATGCAGGTTTAGGTGTTTTAAAAGGTATAGGATGGGAGTTAGAAAAGTAGGGAGGGGGAAATAGCATTACTGGTCAGGGACAGTATCATGGCTATTGAAAGGGAAGACGCTGCAGAGGGAGTGTCCACTGAGTCGATATGGGTGGAAGTCAGAAGTAGGAAGAGAGCAATCACTGTGCTGGAAGTAGTGTAGGTCCCCAAATAGCCCTCTGGACACCGAGGAGCAATTTTGGAATGGTGTGGAAAATACAGGGTTGTAATTATGGGTAACTTCAACTTCCCGAATATTGACTGGCACCTCGTGACTGCAAGAGGAATGGATGGGGCTTAATTTGTCAGGTGTATTCAGGAAGGATTCCTGACACAGTATGTGGACCAGTCGATGAGAGGAGAGGTCATACGGATCTAGTTGTGGGTAATGAACCTGGTTAGGTGGCAGTGGGTGGAGGACATTTTGGTGAGAGTGACCACAACTCCCTTATCTTCAGCATAGCTACGGAAAAGGATAAAAACAGACAAAATGGGGAAGTGCTGAACTGGGGAAGGGTTAATTACGAAGGGATGAGGTAGGAACTAGTGAGAGTAAATTGGAAATGGATGTTCAAGGGTGAAAGCACAGAAGTAATGTGGAGAAAGTTTAGGGACCACTTGTGCTGAGTTTAGCATAGGTTTGTCCCACTGGGACAAGGAAAAGATGATAGAAAAAGGTAATTGTGGGGCAACTAGAGGAAGAAGGAAGCAAAGGTTAGATATAGGAAGTAGGAAACAGGAAGGGCTCATGAGAAATATATGAGAGCCAGGAAGGAGCTTGAGAAAGGACTTACTGAGGAGAGCTCAAAGGGAGCATAAGAAGGCCTTGACATGTAGAATTAAGGAGAACCCCAAGGTGTTCTATGTGTATGTGAAGAACAGAACAATGACAAGAATGAAGGCTGTTAAAGTATAAAGGAGGCAACGTGCCTGGAGATGGAGGAGGTTGGGGAGGTCCTAAATGAATACTTTGCTTCAGTATTCACAAGAAAAAAAGACCTTGATCAGGGTGAGGTTGAAATAGAACAGGCCTGTGTGCTGGAAAATGTGGAGATTAAGGAAGAGGAAGTGTTGGATCTTCTTAAAAAACATTAAATTTGATAAGTCCCAGGGGCTGGATGTGATAGACCCCAGGCTGCTGTGGGAAGTGAGGGAAGAGATAGCTGAGGCAGTAGCTATGATCTTTGAATCCTATTTGGGTTCAGGAGAGGTGCTGGAGGATTGGAGAATGGCTAATGTAGTCCCCTTCTTTAAAAAAGGTAATAGGGAGAATCCTGGGAATTATAGACTGGTGAGTCTTATGTCAATGGTGTGCAAACTTTTGGAGAAGACTCTTAAGGATAGGATCTATGAGCATTTGGAGAAGTACAGTCTACTCAAGGATAGTCAGCATGGCTTTATGAATGGAAGGTCATGCCTCATGAGCCTAATTAAGTTTTTTGAGGAGGTAACAAAAGAAATTGATGAATGTAGGGTGGTAGACGGATTTTAGCAAGGGATTTGACAAGGTCCTCCATGAGAGACTCATCCAGAAAGTCATCATGAGGCATAGGATCAGTGGAACCTTGGCTCTGTGAATACAAAATTGGCTTGCAGGAAGAAAGCAGAGGATAGTAGTGGATGGAAAGTATTCTGCCTGGAGGTCAATGACTAGTGAAGTGCCACAAGGATCTGTTCTGGGACCCCTACTCTTTGTGATTTTTATAAATGACCTGGATGAAGATGAGGATGGATGGGTCAGAACATTTGCAAATGACACGAAAGTTGGAGGAGTTGTGGATGGAGCTGAAGGTTGTCGAAGGTTACAGGAGGATATAGACAGGATGCAGAGTTGGGCACCAAAGTGGCAGATGAAGTTCAATCTGAATAAGTGTGAGGTGATGCATTTTGCAAGGACAAACCAGAAGGCTGAGTACAGGGTTAATGGTTGGTTACTTAAGAGTGTGGATGAACAGAGGGATCTTTAGATTCAAATCGATATATCCCTCAAGGTCACTGCACAGGTTGATAGGATAGTTAAGAAGGCCTATGGGATGCTGGGCTTCATTAATAGGGGGGTTGAGTTCAGGGGTGGAGAGGTCATCTTGCAACTCTACAAATGTCTGGTAAGACCACACTTAGAGTATTGTGTTTAAATCTTGTCATCTCATTATAAGAAGGATGTTGAAGCTATGGAGAGGGTGCAGAGATGACCTTGATGTACAGAAAATGTAAGAGAATGCTTAAGAAGAAAATTAGGAAGTCAAAAAGAAGAGATGGAGGTGCTTTGTCAGGTAACGTGAAAGAAAATCCAAAGGGTTTCTACAAGTATATTAAAAGTAAAAGGATGGTAAGAGACCAAATTTGACCCCTAGAAGATCAGAATGGCCAACTATGTGTAGAGCCTCATGAAATGGGGGAGATCTTGAACAATTTTTTTTGCATCGGTATTTACACAGGAAACTGGCATCTTGGATAAGAATGGAAGGGAAACAAATAGAAGTGTCATGGAACATATGGAGTTTAAGGAGAAAGAAGTGCTTTTTCTGTCTTGCAACGAATAAAGGTAGACAAATTCCCTGGACCGGATATGATATTCTCCTGCACCTTGAAGGAAACAAGTGCTGAAATTACAGCGCCCCTGGTGGATATATATACAAAACGTCCATGAGGAAGGTGCCAGAGGATTCGAGAGTAGCTGATGTTGTCCCGCTGTTTAAGATGGGTTCCAAAAGTAAACCAGGCAATTAGTGAGCCTGACATCTGTTGTATGTAAACTATTTGAAGGATTTCTGAACGATAGAGGATATATAGATATTTGGACCATCATCAGCTGATTAAGGACAGTCAGCATGGATTTATGCGTGGTAGGTCATGTTTAACAAATGTAGTTTTTTTGAGGAAGTTACCAAGAAGGTGGATGATGGAAAGGCTGTGGATTTTATTTATATGGACTTTAGTAAGACTTTTGACAAGGTTCCAGATGAGAGGTTGGTTCAAAAGGTTAGGACACAGTATACATAAAGAGGCTGCAAACTGGATTTGTAATTGGCTTGGTGGAAGAAAACAGAGTGAAGGTGGATAGTTGCTTCTCTGACTGGAGGTCTGTATTGAGTGGTGTGCCTCAGGGATCTGTGTTGGGACCATTATTGTTTGTTATCTGTATAAATGACCTAGATGATAATGTGGTGAATTGGATCAGCATGTTGATAGGAGCCGTAGTAGATTGTGAGGAAGATTTTCAAAGCTTGCAGAGGAATCTGGGCCAGTAAATGGCTGATAGAATTTAATGCAGTTAAGTGTGAGGTGTTGCACTTTGGAAGAGTGATTCAGGGTAGTACATACACAGTAAATGGTAGGCCATTGAAGAGTGTGGAGGAGCTGAGATCTGGGAATACATATAAATTGTCCCCTGAAGGTGGCATCGCATGTTACAGGGTTGTAAAGAAAGCTTTTGGCATCTTAGCCTTTATAAATCTAAGTATTGAGTATAGAAGTTGGAATATTATGTTGAAGTTATTCAAGTCATTGGTGAGGCCACACTTAGAAAATTGTGTGCAGTTCTGGTCACCCTGCAACAGGAAAGATATCAATAAGATTGAGAGTGCAGAGAAGCTTTACTAAGATGTTGCCAGGTCTTCAGGAGTTGAGTTACCGGAAAAGATTAAACAGGTTAGGACTATACTCCTTGGAACAAAAAAGAATGAGGGGAGACTTAATAGAGGTTTATAAGATTATGAGGGGTATAGACAGAGTAGACTTGAGTAGGATGTTTCCACTTAGATTAGGGGAGTAGGATGTTTCCACTTAGATTAGGGGAGATAAATATGAGAGTTCAACCTAAAGGGGAGAGGTATATAAGGGAAACATTAGAAAAGTTTTTCACTCAGAGAGTTTCCTTATAATGAGATGACAAGAATTAGGAGTGGAATGAGCTGCCATCTGATGTAGTGAATGCAGATTCAATCTTGAGTTTTAAAAATAAATTTGATAAATACATGGATAGGAGATAGGAGTGGCCTGGAGGGTTATGGAATGAGAGTAGGTCAGTGGAACTAGCTAGTTTTATTGGTCAGTCAGACCGTAAGGGTCGAATGGCCTGTTTTTCTGTGCTATAATGTTCTATGGTTGCCTGGATTGGAAAACAAGTCTTTTGAGGGAAGATTAGCAGAGCTGGAAATTTTCTCTTTGGCACGTAGAAGGATGAGGGGAGCTTTGAAATTGGTCTACAAGATTTTGAGAGCGACAGATTGGGTAGACAGCCAGCATCGTTTTCCCAGGGCAGGAATAGCAAACACCAAAGGAGGGAAGTATAGGGGAGAAATCAGGGGTAAGATTTTTACACAGAGAATTGTGGGTTCTGGAATCCCTTGCCAGGGATGCTGGTGGAGGCTGAAACATTAGAGCATTTAAGAGACTCTTAGATGGGCATGTGGATAAAAGAAAAATAGAGGGTTACAGGGTAGAGTGGGTTTACACCTTTTTTTTAAAAGGAAAATATGGGTCAGCACAATATCGAGGGCTGAAGGGTCTGTATTGTGCTGTAGTGTTCTATGTTCTATGTTCTCCAGTCTCTGGGAAGCTTTGGTGGAGGGACTGATGATTCAGAATCTGGACCCTGTACTGTGCTGGCGTCCACAATGCCAGAGCCTAGTCTGACTTTGGGGTGAGCCCCTGTACCTGGAAGAGGGAGCCGCTGCTTCCTGCAACTTGGTGCACCTGTGCACGTAGGAGAGGGCTTCCGGGATGTGTGCAGTGGTGGAGAACGAGACATCAGGACCATCTGAGGTGCCTGAGTGGTCTGGTGCGAGAGAGTGGGCTCTGGGTTGAAGATGATCTATCATCAGCCAATGTCAAATTAAGTTAGCAGCATGGAGAGCTGGGGGCATGCACGGGGCTGACGGCTGGCTGCAGTGCTGTAAGATCAATGCTGTGGATATTATTCTGTGATCGACCGCGTAATGAGAGGGTCCAGAGGCAGCCTCACTGATGGACAACACGTCCAGATGCTGTGTCCGTGCCACAGATGCAACCCATTAACGCCAGTCACTGAGGGGGTGGGGTTGGATTGTCATTAAGGGGGGAGGGGTAAATGTCACTGAGGGGGGAGGGGGATTGTCACTGAGGGGAAGGGGGATGATCGCTGAGGGGGGTGGGTGATTATCACTGAGGGGGTGAGGGGGATTGTCATTGAGGGGGGAGAGGGAATGTTATTGAGGGGGGAGAGGGAATGTCACTGAGGGGGAGGGGGATTGTCACTGAGGGGGGAAGGGGATTGTCCTTAAGGGGGAAGGAGGATTGTCGCTGAGGGGAGAGGGAGATTGTCACTGAGGGGGGAAGGAGAATGTCACTGAGAGGAGGGGGATTGTCACGGGTGTGGGGGTGGGATTGTTTTTGAGGGGAGGAGGGGAAATGTCGCTGATGGGGGAGGGGTGAAGATCCGAATCTTTAAGACTCAGGTTGGGTGAGACAAGAACCAGAGGATATGGGATAAGGGTGAAAGGGGAAATGTTTAAGGGTGACGTCTTCACACAGAGAGTGGTGGGAGTTGCCGGCTGAAGTAGTGAATGCAGGGTCAATTTTGACAAAATTTGTATTGGTGCATGGATGGGAGGGATAGAATATGGAACACTACAGCACAGTACAGGCCCTTTGGCCTTCGATGTTGTGTCGACCCATATTTTCCTTATTAAAAAAACTACTAAACCCACTCTACCCAGTAATCCTCTATTTTTCTTTCATCCATGTGCCTGTCAAAGAGCTTATTAAATGCCCCTAATGTTTCAGCCTCCACCATCCCTGGCAAGGGATTTCAGGCACCCACAGCTCTCTGTAAAAATCACCCCTTTTTGGTAGAGCTAGGTGACATTTTGGAAAAAAGTTACAGGGTGGAGTATCCGCAGGATCCTGCACTGCTCCTGTTTGGGGATATTATGGAGAGGTTTGTCCGAGATTGTCCAGACATCAAATTCAATCTGTGAAGGTTGCCTTGGCCATAGCCAGTAAATGCATAGCGGTTAACTGGAAATATGTCTAAGCACAAGATGAAACATGGAGATGCAGAGCTGTGTTCCCCTGGAGAAAATTACTTATAATTTTAAGAGGGAGATATGACACATTCATGAAGGTGTGTCAGCATTTGCGACACATTAGAATGCAGGTGTGATTAACCTTCCAGGGCCTTTCTTAAAGGAATATTCTGAATAATAGGATCACACAAGTCTGGAAATACTGAAAACGAGGAGTCAATTTGGAGGTCCTGCTGGCTTCCCCCCACCCCTTTCTTTCTCATGCATTTGTAGTGTTTTTCTTAATAATTGATTGGCTTATTGATGTTGAAGTGGGATATAGGGTGAAGGATGTGGGGTGGGGCGGGGGAAGGAGGGGAGTGGGGGGAGTAAAGTAAAAAGAGAAGACTTAACAAACACTGACCGGTAAAAAGGGTGGATTGTTCCCTTACAATATCTGTATAACACGAATCTGTAAAACTAAAAATTTTCAATCTTACCCCTGATGTTTTCCCTAAATGTCCCTCCCTTCACTTTATACATATGTCCTCTGATGTTTGCTCTTCCTGACCTGGGAAACAGGCATTGGCTGTCCACCCTATCTATGCCTCTCATAATCTATCTCACTATCAAGTCTCCTCTTAACCTTTTGTGCTCCAAAGAGAAAATTCCCAGTTCTGCTAACCTTGTCTCATAAGACTGGTTTTCCAATCCAGGCAACATCCTGGCAAATCTCCTCTGCACCCTCCCCATAACTTAACAACCTTCTTATAATGAGGTGATGAGAACTGGCACAATACTCTATGTGTGGTCTTACCAGACATTTGTAAACTTGCAAGATGACCTCTCCACCCCTGAACTCAACCCCCCTATTAATGAAGCCCAGCATCCCATAGGCCTTCTTAACTATCCTATCAACCTATCAACCTGTGTCAAATCCCTTGCTAAAATCCATCTACCACCCTACATTCATCAATTTCTTTTGTTACCTCCTCAAAAAACTTAATTAGGCTCATGAGGCATGACCTTCCATTCATAAAGCCATGCTGACTATCCTTGAGTAGACTGTACTTCTCCAAATGCTCATAGATCCTATCCTTAAGCATCCTCTCCATCAGTTTGCACACCACTGATGTAAGACTCACCAGTCTATAATTCACAGGATTCTCCCTATTATCTTTTTTAAAGAAAGGAACTACATTAGCCATTCTCCAATCCTCCAGCACCTCTCCTGAAGCCAAAGAGTATTCAAAGAGTATTCTACTGCCTCAGCTATCTCTTCTCTCACTTCCCACAGCAGTCTGGGGTCTATTACATCCAGCCCCTGGGACTTATCAAATTTGATGTTTTTAAGAAGATCCAACACCCTCTTCCTTAATCTCCACATTGTCCTGCACACAGGCCTGTTCTCTTTCAACCTCACCCTGATCAAGGTCTTTTTTTCTTGTGAATACTGAAGCAAAGTATTCATTTAGGACCTCCCCAACCTCCTCCATCTCCAGGCGCATTGCTTCCTTTATCTTTTAGCAGCCCCACCTTCATTCTTGTCATTGTTCTGTTCTTCACATACGCATAGAACATCTTGGGGTTCTCCTTAATTCTACATGTCAAGGCCTTCTTATGCACCCTTTGAGCTCTCCTCAGTAAGTCCTTTCTCAAGCTCCTTCCTGGTTCCCATATATTTCTCATGAGCCCTTCCTGTTTCCTGCTTATATCTAATCTATGCTTCCTTCTTCCTCTTGTCTAGTTGCCCCACAATTTCCTTTTTCTACCACCTTTTCCTTGTCCCAGTGGGACAAACCTATCCTAAATCCAGCACATGGCCTCTAAACTTACTCCTCATTATTTCTGTGCTTTCACCCTTGAACATCCATTTCCAATTTACTCTCACAAGTTCCTACCTCATCCCTTCATAATTAGCCCTTCCCCAGTACGGTACTTTCCAATTTTGTCTGTTTTTATCCTTTTGCATAGCTATGCTGAAGCTAAGGGAGTTTTGGTCACTCTCACCAAGGGATCCGCCACCTAATCAGGTTCATTACTCATAACTAGATCCAGTATGGCCTCTCCTCTTGTCGACTGGTCCACATTCTGTGTCAGAAATCCTTCCTGAATACACCTGACAAATTTAGACCCATCCATCCCTCTTACAGTCATGAAGTTCCAGTCAATATTAAGGAAGTTGAAGTCACCCATAACTACAACCCTGTATTTCCTGCACCATTCCAAAATCTGCCTGTTTATCTGCTCCTCTGTGTCCTGAGGGCTATTTGGAGGCCTATTGTCTACTCCTAGCACAGTGATAGCTCCCTTCCTATTTCTGACTTCCACCCATACTGATTCAGTGGACAGTCCCTCTGCAGCATCCTCCCTTTCTATATCTGTGTAATTATCCTTGACCTGTAATGGCTATGGCAGAGGTTCACGTGGAACTCTGAAACCTGTGGACCACTTCCCATCTCTCACAGTCACGTCTCAGTCAAAGCAGGGAGATGGCAAGTGATTCACAAGTTCAAGTTGATTATCATATGACGGTACATATCTTTCTTTCTTTGGCTTGGCTTCGCAGACGAAGATTTATGGAGGGGTATGTCCACGTCTGCTGCAGGTTCGTTGGTGACTGACAAGTCCGATGCGGGACAGGCAGGCACGGTTGGTTGGGGTTGGGTGTTGGGTTTTTCCTCCTTTGTCTTTTGTCAGTGAGGTGGGCTCTGCGGTCTTCTTCAAAGGACGTTGCTGCCCGCCGAACTGTGAGGCGCCAAGATGCACGGTTGGAGGCGATATCAGCCCACTGGCGGTGGTCAATGTGGCAGACACCAAGAGATTTCTTTAAGCAGTCCTTGTACCTCTTCTTTGGTGCACCTCTGACTCGGTGGCCAGTGGAAAGCTCGCCATATAACTCAATCTTGGGAAGGCAATGGTCCTCCATTCTGGAGACGTGACCCACCCAGCGCAGTTGGGTCTTCAGCAGCGTGGATTCGATGCTTGCGGACTCTGCCAGCTCGAGTACTTCGATGTTGGTGATGAAGTCACTCCAATGAATGTTGAGGATGGAGTGGAGACAGCGCTGATGGAAGCGTTCTAGGAGCCGTAGGTGATGCCAGTAGAGGACCCATGATTTGGAGCCGAACAGGAGCGTGGGTATGACAACGGCTCTGTACATGCTGATCTTTGTGTGTTTCTTCAGGTGGTTGTTTTTCCAGACTCTTTTGTGTAGTCTTCCAAAGGCGCTATTTGCCTTGGCGAGTCTGTTGTCTATCTCGTTGTCGATCCTTGCATCAGATGAAATGGTGCAGCCGAGGTAGGTAAACGGGTTGACCATTTTGAGTTCTGTGTGCCCGATGGAAATGTGGGGGGTGGGGGGGGGGGGTGGCTGGTAGTCATGGTGGGGAGCTGGCTGATGGAGGACCTCAGTTTTATTCAGGCTGACTTCCAGGACAAACATTTTGGCAGTTTCCGCAAAACAGGACGTCATGCGCTGGAGAATTGGCTCTGAATGGGCAACTAAAGTGGCATCATCTGCAAAGAGTAGTTCACGGACAAGTTGCTCTTGTGTCTTGGTGTGAGCTTGCAGGCGCCTTAGATTGAAGAGACTGCCATCCATGCGGTACCGGATGTAAACAGCGTCTTCATTGTTGAGGTCTTTCATGGCTTGTTTCACCATCATGCTGAAGAAGATTGTAAAGAGGGTTGGTGTGAGGACGCAGCCTTGCTTCATGCCGTTGTCAATAGAGAAGGGTTCGGAGAGCTCATTGCTGTATCTGACCCGACCTTGTTGGTTTTCGTGCAGTTGGATAACCATGTTGAGGAACTTGGGGGGGGCATCCGAGGCACTCTAGTATTTGCCAAAGTCCTTTCCTGCTCACGGTGTCGAAGGCTTTGGTGAGGTCAACAAAGGTGATGTAGAGTCCTTTGTTTTGTTTTCTGCATTTTTCTTGGAGCTGTCTGAGGGCAAAGACCATGTCAGTAGTTCCTCTGTTTGCACGAAAGCCACACTGTGATTCTGGGAGGACATTTTCGGTGACACTAGGTATTAGTCTATTAAGGAGAATCCTAGCGAAGATTTTGCCTGCAATGGAGAGCAGCGTGATTCCCCTGTAGTTTGAGCAGTCTGATTTCTCGCCTTTGTTTTTGTACAGGGTGATGATGATGGCATCACGAAGGTCCTGAGGCAGCTTTCCTTGGTCCCAGCAGAGCATGAAAAACTCATACAGTTTTGTATGCAGAGTTTTGCTGCCAGCCTTCCAGACCTCTGGGGGGATTCCATCCATACCTGCTGCTTTGCCACTTTTCAGTTGTTCAATTGCCTTACATGTCTCTTCCCGGGTAAGGACCTCATCCAGCTCTAAACTCAAGGGCTGTTGAAGGAGCTGGAGCAGGGCAGATTCTTGGACTGAGCGGTTGGCACTGAAAAGAGATTGGAAGTGTTCTGACCATCGATTGAGGATGGAGATCTTGTCACTGAGGAGGACTTTGCCGTCTGAGCTGCGCAGAGGGCTTTAGACTTGGGGTGAGGGGCCATAGTGTCTCGTAATAACCCCTGAAGTCGCCAATGTTGGCGCTAAGCTGGGTTCGTTTGGCGAGGCTAGTCCACCACTCATTTTGGATCTCCCGGAGTTTGCGCTGAAGATGGCTGCATGCGAGACGGAAGGCTCGTTTTTTTCTCTGGCCAGGAACGCTTTGCAAAGAGAGCCTGGTGGGCAGATCACTTCTTTGCCAGCAGCTCCTGGATTTCCTGGTTGTTTTCGTCAAACCAGTCCTTGTTTTTCCTGGAGGAGAAGCCCAGTACCTCTTCAGTGGATTGCAGTATGGCCGTTTTCAGCTGATCCCAGAGGGTTTCAGGAGACGGTACATATACAGCTCAACGAAAGAGTTTCTCCAGACCACGGTGCACACACATACACACACAATACTCAGCATATAATAATCACACATCTACATAAAGATATAATTTGTAATTGGTATGTATAAATGTTTGGGGTGATATACTCAGTTACAAGGTACTGTTCATCAATCTCACAGCTTGCAGGAAGAAGCTATTTCCCTGCCTCGTAGTCCTGACTTTGATGCTTCTATACCTCCTTCCTGATGGTAGTGGATCAAAAATACTGTGGACCAGATGGGAATGGACCTCAATAATTCTTTGAGCCCTAGAGCAGCAAGGTTAGGGTAGCGGTTAGCGCAATGCTATTACAGTGCCAGTGACCCGGATTCTAATCCAATGCTGTCTGTAAGGAGTTTGTGTGTTCTCCTGTGACTGTGTGGAGTTCCCCTGGGTGCTCCAGTTCCTCCCACCCTTCAAAACTATGGGGTTGTAGGTTATTTGGAGTATTTGGGAGACGCTGGCTTATATGCCAGAAGGACCTGTTACCGTGCTGAATGTGTAAATTTAAAAAGAAATTAAGCAATATTCCTGGTAAATGTCAGTAGATTGGATGGTAAAGAAGGCGTATAGAATGCCCATTGGTAGGGCATTGAATATAAAAGTAAGGAAGTCATGTTGCAGCAAGAGAAAAAATTAGTTCAGCTGCACGTGGAATACTGTGTTTGATTCTGGCCGCCAATTACAGGAAGGATGTGGAGGCTTTGGAAAGTGGACAGAAGACATTTACCAGGATGTTACCTGGATTAAGGGTGTGATTTTTTTTGGAGAGATGTCTGACAAAAAGACCTGGATAGACACACAAAGAGCCTGCTTGTGCTGAATGTTCCATGTTTTAAGACATAACTACTATTATAAAGGGGTTTCCTAAATGTCCTGGCCAACATTTATACCTCATTGCCACTAGTAGATCATCTGTTCATTGTCCCATTCCTGGCCGTGGGATCTTGCTGTGCGCACATCACCTACCTCAATCACTAACTTTCCCCATGTGAAAATCCCTGGGGCCTCCTGCCACAGAGATTTGGCCCTTTCCCCGGTTACCTCCTGTCTCCCAGAGGGAAACGAATGTTTTGTCCCTGCATGGCTGAGGCTCAGCTCCAGACTGGGAGAGGGTGCAGCCTCTTCTCCCTGCTGGCTCTTGAAGAATGTGCAGGGAGAGGGGTGGGTCAGTGCACTAGCAGCCGATGAACTGCTGAGACAACAGCTCTGTCCCCTCAGCTGCTCGTCTGAAAACTGCCTTGATTCAGGCAGATTTATGTCGGAACTCTCTGCTGTTATTACATGTCGGAGCTTATTGGGAAATTGCTGCATTATGTAGAGTGTCTAACAAATTGCTTATGTTGGTATAATTGGATTACAACAGCAGTGCAGTCCCAGAGGAAGGATTAGCAGAGCAAAGGCACTTGCCAACCTCCAAAGCCATGCATTTGCATTTTTTATTCTTCGCCTGTTCTCTGCCCTGTTTCTACTCCCCCATCCTCCAAGCTGCCTCTCTCTCCAGCTGTCTGCTGGAGAGGCAGCCTGCTCTTTGTTCCTGACCAGTGCAGTGGGCACAGAGCCTGAGTGAGAAGAGCCCACAAATGCAGTCAGACACCAAGCGTTTGGCGTGTTTCCCTTTATCGAAGGGGGCACTGAGTACAGGAGCAGGGAGGTCATGTTATTACTGCTGATGAGACCACATTTGGGGTATTGAGTGCAGATCTGGTCACCCAGCGAGAAGAAAGATGTCATTAAGTCCAAGGTGGCATGGTAGTGTTGCGGTTAGTGCCATGCTATTGCAGCACCAGCGACCCATGTTTGAATCCGGCACTGTCTAAGAGAAGTTTGTATGTTTCCCCTGTGACCGTGTGGATTTCCTCTGGGCGCTCCGATTTCCTCTCCCATACAAATAATCTGCAGGGTTAGTTGGTTAATTGGTCACATGGGCGTATTTGGGGCAGCACAGGCTCATGGGCTGGAAGGGCCTGTTTCCCTGCTGATTCTCTGAATTAAAACAAGTCCGATACCATTCACAAGGATGTTCCAAGGACTGGGGGCTTGAGTCACAAGGATGTTGCAAGGACTGGGGGCTTGAGTTCTCAGGAGATCAGGAGAGGCTGGATAGACTGGGACTTGCTCCCAAGAGCAGACCAGAATGGGGACATGATAGAGATTCATAAAATAATGAGTGTGTAGCTGCACGCTACTCAAAAGAAGATACACACACATGGTGTAGTCAGGTTAAGCTCTGAATTTTATTAGGGGCTCAGGCCCAACTTTTATACTTCCACTGTTCCCGTCGAGACCCATTTGGCTGACTGTACTGACAATAACCACACCAGCAGTGCGAGTATAAGACAGCTTTAATAAACTAATATGTACACTAAGAGGTTTTGTCTCTCTGCAAGACAAACCTGGAAGGCTAGACTGTAGCTCTGGACTGCTTTATAGACAAGGTCACCGGGATGACCCCTGGTGACCTAGTGGTGTAATTACATATCACTGCACTGACGCCACAACATGCATAACAAAAGCGGGTTTCCCACACAAGGGTACTTTTCTGCATAACAATTCCCTTCTTCCCTGCATGCTTGTTCCTGTCTGTTGGCTGTGCAACAAGGCCAACACCATTTTTGGGTCATTGGCCTTTAAGCTGGCCTTGCTGTTCACCCGCCAGTTCACTTGTTGGGGCCAGTGTCGCAGCTCAGGCTGCTGGCCTTTGGTTGTGCTCACCGCCTGGAGCGCTGGCTTGATCGCCGCCACGGTGGGCCGCCACATGACCCCTCTCAGAACTAACGGTATTGTCCTTGTTATTGTCCTTGGTGCCCAGAGAGAAAGTCTCTGCAGCCTTTGGTGGAGTGTCTCTTCGGCATGGTGCTGGCGTCTCGACTGGGCATGCTGGGTCCAGGTGTGCTATCTTCAGCCTGTCTGTGGTGAAGACCTCCGTCTTGCCTCTGACCCCCAGCTTGAACTTGGCCCTGTTGTTGTGAGCTCGGTAGACAAGTTCAGCCAAAGTGGGTGTTGAGGTCCGCCTTGGGTGACATGCGGATGATCAACAGCTCCCATGGTAGCTCGTCTATCCAGTTGGGTTATTGGAGTCTGTTCATGAGCATGGTTTAGAGGTGCCCGTGGAAATGCTCCGCCAACCCATTGAACTGTGGATGGTAAGCTGTTGTGCGATGCAGCTGGGCACCCCACAGGCTGGCGAAGTTGGACCACAGACTGGAGGTTAACTGGCCCCTCTGTTGGATGTGATGTTGAATGGTAACCATGCCACCCAGAATGAGATGAGGGGCCTGGCGCACGAGGTTGTGGACAAGTCTGGCAGTGGGACTGGTTCTGGCCACCTGGCGAAGTGGTCGACTAACGTGAACAGATAGCGGAAACCCTGGGATACTGGCAAGGGTCCTACTATGTTCACATGGATGTGGTCGAACCTTCGTTTTGCGGGCTCAGAGTGCTGAAGTGGAATACTGGTGTGCTGCTATACCTTGGTTGTTTGGCACTGCATACATACCTTCGCCCACCATGCCACACATATTTGCTGGCCACCTGCCGGACTGTGGTCCTGATGGATGGGTGAGCCAGTCCGTGGATGGAGTCAAAAACCTGTAGTCTCCAAGCCACCAGAACAATGGGTCTGACCTGACCGGTGGCCATGTCGCATAGGAGGTTGGTGTTACCTGTGCTGACTGGGATATCCTGGAGCTGCAGTCCCAGTATGGCAGTCCAGTATTGGGGCATCTCCTTGTCTTTCTGACGCGCCTCCACCAGTGCCACAAAAGTCCACTCCTCTTGATAGCACATGGATACTTTGCCTGAACAGTGTGTCAGCCACCACATTGTCCTTGCCGGAGATGTGCCTTACATCTGTGGTGTACTCTGAGATGTAAGACAGGTGTCATTGCTGGCGGGCTGACCAGGGGTCCGAGATCTTAGCCAAGTTGAAAGTCAGGGGCATGTGATCTGTGAAAGCTGTGAAGGACCTGCCCTCCAGGAAGTACCTGAAGTGGTGGATGGCTAAGTATAGTGCCTGTTGCTCTCTGTTGAAAGTGCTGTACTTCAGTTCGGGAGGCCACAGATTTTGCTGAAGAAAGCCAGCAGCTACCATCTTCCTTCCATCTGCTGCTCCAAAACTCCGCCGATCGCCATTCCTGTCAGGGCCGTTGGAGTGTTTGATCTGGGATGTGCCAGGAGAGCAGCATCCACCAGGGCTTCCTTAGCCTTCAAGAAGGCTTCCGCTAACTCGTTATCCCAAGTGATGTCTTTCGCCTTGCCTGCCATCCAGATGAACAAGAGCCGCATGATTCGAGCAGCTGAGGGGATGAACCTGTGATAGAAATTGATCATCCCCACAAACTCCTGTAGTCCCTTGGCCATATTAGGTCTGGGGAACTTTGGGGAGAAGCCCATAGGCTGTCCAACCACCGAACGATGCTGACCTCCTCCAGCTTCCTGAATTCCTCCTTCACCAGCTGGAGCTTCTCGGAGCAGCGGGCCCTGGGTAAGGATGTGGTGCTGCACTGCATGTCAGGGCATCACAATGGTGAATTAGGGGATGAGCACTGCAGGGAACTCAGCCAGGACCCTGGTGTACTCATTGTCTGATCTCTGTATGGAGTCCAGGTGGAGTACTGAGAGCCTAGCATCTTTGAGGGGGGTTTGAAAAGTCTTGGCATGGACCAATCTCCTTCCCTTGAGGTCCACTAGCAGGTTGTGGGCGCACAGGAAGTCTGCCCCTAGGAGTGGCCAGCATGAACACCTACAAGAAGAGGCTGCCTCCAAAATGCAATTGGGCCAATGCAGGTATTGTAGGTCTGAATCGTGCTGTTGTTGGCAGCCCTCAGCATGGGGCCTGATTGCCTGTTCCTGGTGTCCTGTCCTGATGGGAACAGGACGCTGATCTCTGCTCCTGTGTCCACAAGGAAGCATCATCCAGACTGGCGGTCCCAAATGTATAGGAGGCTGTCTTGGTGGCCAGCCTTTGTGGCTATTAGTGACGGCTGGCCCCTGCGTTTCTCTGAAATGTGCATGGCAGCCTGCGCCAGAGGGCTCCGGTCCCCCATCTCTGGTGGTAGAAACGCCATTGGTTGTCTGGATCACCTCCTCTGGAGTACTGCTGTTCTCTTGGCGGCTCTGCATGGGTCTGGCTGCGGGGTTTAGTGATGAGCTCCACGGGCACCGAGCACTCTCTCTTCTGTTTCCACAGAATGTCTGCTCATGCTGCGACTTTCCTGGGGTCGCAGTTGGCTGTCCTCGGGCAGTTGCTCCAGGAATGCCTGCTCAAACATGATGCAGGGCTCTTGTTTGCCCAGGAGGGTCAGCATCTCATTCATGAGGGCTGACGGGGGCCTGTCCCCTTGCCCGTCCAGGTGGAGCAGACGTGTCCCTCTCTCACTCCGTGAGAGCCCGAAGGTCTCAATCAGCCAATCAGCAAGTTCTTGAAGGCGGTGTATGCGCCTTCCGATGGGGGCTCCTGGATGAAGTTGGCCACCCAGCCTGCTGTGTCCTGGTCCAGGGCGCTCACCACATGGTAGTACCAGGTGGATTCTAATTTGATCTGCCAGATCTGGAACCTCAGCCTGGTCAAACCACACGGGTGGTTGATTCATCAGGTTAAGCTTTGAATTTTATTAGGGCTCAGGCCTGACTTTTACACTTGCATTGTTCCTGCTGAGGCCCCCCTTGGCTGGTGTCACAACATGCATAATAAAAGCGGGTTTCCCACGCGCAGGTACTTTTCTGCATAACAATGGCCTTCTTCCCCTCACGCTATCCCTGTTTATTGACTGCATAGCAAGGCTAGCGCCATTTTGCTGAACTTTGGTTGCGCTCACTGCCCGAAGCTCCGGCTCGATTGCCGTGGTGGCAGGGGCAACATAAGGGCACAGATAAGATCAATGCTCAGATATATTTTCCCAGGGAAGGGAGTCTAACTTTAGAGGGCATAGGTTTAAGATGAGAGGGCGAGATTTAAAATGGACCTGAGGGATATCTCCTCGACACAGAGGGTGGTGAGTGTGTAGAATGAGCTGCCAGAGGAAGTGAGAGGCAGGTACAATCACTACATTCAGATGACAGTTGGACAGGTCCATAGACAGGGAAGGCTCAGAAGGACCAGGGCCAAATGCTGGCAAACGGGACCAGCTTGTGTAGTCTGCCTGGTTGGGATGGAGAAGTCCACTTAACAAGTGGCCTATCCTGGACACACAACATATCCTCACTTGTCAGGAAGACACAACAGTGACTGCACTTCCTGAGAAGACTGAAACTGGCAAGGCTACTGACCATCATTATGCCAACCTTCTACAGGAGCTCTATCGAGTGCGTCCTGCATCACAGTGTGGTACGATTGCTACAGAGAAATGGATTGGAGGCCAATCCATAGGACCATAAGAGTGGCAGAGAGGATCACTGGAGTCTTCCTCCCCCCCCCCGCCCCCCCCCCACCACCCCCTCCCCACCACATCCATTTAATCTACTGGGATTGTCTGAAAAGGGCATGCAAAATCATTAAGGACCCCTTCCACCCAGCACATAGCATCTTTCAGCTGCTCCTGTCGGGGAAGAGATACAGGAGGATCAGAGCCAGCACCACCAGGCTGAGGAGCAGCTTCTTCCCATGGGCAGTGAGAACGCTGAATGACTGATGAATTGCTCTTACAAACCCTCTGAGACTCAACTATTTATTTAACAATAATATTTATTTTTATATTTGTATAAAAGCACTGTGAATGTGTATCATTTGTCTGTATGTGTCTTTTATCTGTATGTGTGTTTGCAATATGTTGTGCCAAGGACTGGAGAACATTGTTTTGTTGGATTGTACTTGTACAATCGGAAAATAAATAAACTTAAATTTGAACTTGAAGTTACACAGTTGTAATGTGACATCCCATCTTCTGCTCAATGCTCCGTCCAATGAAGGGCATGGTGCCAAATGCCTCCTTCACCAGCTGTCAACCTGCTGCCCTCTTCAGGGAACCTGTATATCACTCACCAGGGATAACTGGGAACCAAAAGAATTTAAATATGTGGATAATATTTTCCGCAGTCACTGTACGGAAGATCACTTGAACATCCTCGTGAATCCTTAGCAAGAATATCCTGAGGTTCCCACTGCATTCACTGACAAGCAGGAGGCTAAGGAAGTTTAGCATGTCTTCCTTGTCCCTCAACAACCTCTACAGGGACCCCATCAAGAACAGGCTTGCTGGGTGCATCACAGCATGGTATGGGAGCTGCTCTCCTCAAAATCGGAAAAAGCTGAAGAAGGAGGTGAATGCAGCTCAGAACATCATGCAAAGCTCCCTCCCCTCCATGAACTCCATCTACATCTCCCACTGCCTGGGAAGCCAACAGACTGAAGGATCCATCACACCCCGGACACACTCTCTTCTTCCTCCTCCCATCAGGGAGAAGGAAAGTTCAGGAGTGTGAAAGCTCACATCAACATGTTCAAAGATGGTTTCATCCCCACAGCCATTAGGGTCCTGAATAAACCCCATAACAATGCTTTCATGGTGCCCTTATTGTGGATTAACTGGTCCTCTGACTCTTTTCTATATAAAGTACACTGTTTGACCTGCTGAGTTTCTCCAGCATTGTATTTTTACTTCAACCATGGTGTCTGCAGACTTTTGTGTCTGTCACTCTTTACTTCGGATGGTGTTGTGTTAAGAGTTGACTTGCAAGACTGCTTGTGAATGAATCTTTCTTACTGTACGAGGCATAAAGTGACAATAAAACTTGAGCTTGGAATCGATGCTATGGGAAGAATGTTTGGACACATACAGTCACAGGGAGGTCCCCAGTTCACTGACCCTGGATGTACACTGACTGCTGAACCTCCAGGGCAGTGGGTGCAGATTTGAAACCTGAGGATAACTGTGATATTGACAGTCAGTGTTACCATTTGCAAGGGGAAAAGTAATGAGGCCAACTCTGGAGAAATCTGGGGGGGTGGGAGGGAGTAAAGGGACAGCGGGAAGAAGAGCATCAGCAGTGGGAACTTCCAACAGTGTCAGCCGAAGATCGAGGCAGAAGACCCCTCAAGGAGATGGAAAACAGGGGCCTCTGATCCAATAAGATTCCAGGACTGGGGCTGCTTCCATGGGAAGGCCCTTTAATCTTTTGTACACACAGCCGGGAACCAGCAAAAATGGAGGTTGTGGAAAGCAAGGCACAGCTAGAAGAGTTGGGTAAATGCTTCATAATTGGTCACATTGCACAGAAATTGATCATTAGGGGATCAGAGGTGGAGAGGGTGAGCAAGTTTAAATCCTGGGAGTCACTATCTCAGAGGATCTCTCCTGGACCCAACACATGAATGTCATCATAAAGAAAGCACATCAGTGCCTCTACTTCCTCAGGAATTTGTGGAGGTTTGGTATGACATTGAAAACCGTGGCAAATGTCTACAGATGTGTGGTGGAAAGTGTGCTGACTGGCTGCATCATGGCCTTTTTTGGGGCACTAATACCTCTGAGTGGAAAAAGTAATGGACACAGCCCTGTACTTCACAGCAAAACTCTCCCCACCATTAAGAACATCTACATGGAACACTGCCGTCGGAGAGCAGCAACAATCATCAAGGATCCACACCACCCAGCACAAGCTCTGTCCTCACTGCTGCCATCTGAAAAGAGGTACCGGTGCCACAAAACTCACACCACCAGCTTCAGGAACAGCTACTACCCCTCCACTATCAGACTCCTCAATGACAAATTAATCAGAGAGTCATCTAAGGACCCTTACTTTGCACATTATTATTGAACATTTTCTGTATTGCACTAAATCAGAACCAGAATCAGAATTTATTGCCATGAACACGTCATGAAATTTGTTATTTTGCAGCAACGTTACAGGTGGAAATATTACTGATGGCGGGGTGGGGGGGGGGGGGGGAAGAAACTGTTTTTGTACCATTGAGTGCTTGTCTTCAGGCTCCTGTATCTCCTTCCTGATAGTGGCCTTCTTGTTTATATTTTTCTTTTTTGTGTTATATCTTTTCTTGATTACAGTTTTATGCACCTATTGATTAAGTCAAAATTCTGCCTCGGCCGCAGGAAAATAATCTCAGGGTTTATGAGTTCTGGTCTTCTGTTAAAAGCAAGTATGCCGTCTGCTTTCTTCCCCACCTCCAGGAAACCATCGAGTGTACATCCCCCCCGATTTAATGCTCTCTAAGGAGCATTGATTGTATGTGTACCACCCTATTGGTTGCTTTCAAGAACTCCATTTCAGAATGAGATTCCATCTGCCAATGAATGCCTCCCCATCTTGCAGACTGATCCATGTCACCCGAAAGTTCATGACTACCTCCTCACAATTGAAGCCACTTTTCATGTTATCAGCAAACGATCACATCTCCTACATTCATACTCAATAAATGAGGTAGAAATGATAGCCCAGCACCAATCCCTGTGGCACATCACTGGAAACAGCCTTCCCATCACAAAATAGCCATGAATGTGGGTTCAATTTTAATATTTATGAAAAAATTTGGACAAGTGTATAGATAGAAGGGGTATGGAGGAATATGGACTGGGTACAGGTCAATGGGACTATACTAGGCAGAGTAATTGTTTGGTGCAGACTAGAAGGGCTGAAAGGCCTGTTTCTATGCTATAATGTTCTATGGTTCTATGAACAACCTCAAAAGAGCAGCCTCTACCCTCAAGGACCCCCACCGCCCAGACCATGCCCTCTTCACTCTGCTACCATCAGGAAAAAAGTACAGGAGCCTGAAAACGAACACCCAGCGGCACAAGGACAGCTTCTTTCCCGTTGCCATCAGATTTCTGAATGGATATTGAACCACAGACAGTGCCTCACTTTGTCTAATATTTGCACTGATTTATTTACTTTTAAGTGTAATTTTTAGCAATACTTGTGGTGGTGCTGCAAAGCAACGGATTTTATGACATGTTCATAACAATAAATTCTAATTCAGTATCTAGAGCAAAAAGCAAACTGCTGAAGGAACTCAGAAGAGTTAAGTAAGGTCTGTGGGGAGAAAGGAATTGCTGGCCTTTTGGGCCGAGACCCCTGCATCAGACCTGAGACATTAACAAATCCTTTCCCTTCACCCATGCTGCTCAACCCTCTGAGTTGCTCCCGATCTGAACTCTTCTGTGTCCCAATTTTGGATCCAAGTTGCCAAATCTCTCAGATTCTGTGTTTTCAAACTTTCTGGATGTTCCCATCCAGGACATGGTCAGAGAATGACATCAACTGCACTGTCCTCATCAATACTTTTTGTTACATCAAAATATTCAGTCTGCTGGTGAGATAGGATCTACCCCCAACAAAGCCATGTTGGTAGTCTTTGCCTTTCAGTGTGAATGATCTTGCCTGTAGACTCTTTCCAAGAACTTCCCTCCCACAGATGACACATCCACAGCCCAGCAATAGTGTGCGTGCATGTGTACGCATGTGAGTTTGTGTTTTGTCTGTATATGTCCACATGTGAGAGTGTGTGTGTTCAAGTGCATGTGTGTGTATGAGTCTGTGAGTGTGTGTATGTGTGTATGCTCATATGTGTGTGGGACTAAGGGTGCCCTTGATGTGACATTGGGAAGTTCACCACCCACTGTTGTCTCCCTAGTCGTGTCTACATGCCTATGTGATGGAATCTCTGTGTTCTGTAGACAGCTGGTGATCACATATTGATGAGGTCCTCCTTGCCCCACCAGAGGCATAACTGACTGCCTGCCTTCTTTCACTTCCCCCCCCAACCTCATATTTATCCTGAAATCTTGTTGTGGGCTTGGTGTTATTCCATTTTCACTGCAGCCATCCATCATGTGCATACACAGGTTAGCACAGCAGATCCAGGCATTGGAAATGAACTGTACAATCATTAAGTGAATGGGTTACATCTTGGTTGGGAGCACTGCGGAATGAAGAGGCAGTGTGTTTGCCAAGTTCTGTGTGAACATTCAGGAACAGTTCGCACATCCTAAGCAAACCCTTTGTCATTCTTCACCCGAGCTGAGGGGACATGACTTGTAATTAGTGCTGTCATGGCATCTTTAATGGGCAAATATTCACGCCCATATTCCTGTGAGTGGTCATATTGTACCGGAGGGCTGGATTTAAACCTCATTCTGGCAAATATAAGAATGTTATGGATTCAATCCACTTGGCCAATGTCACTTAGTAAACACAGTGATTAAAAGCAACAGTGATTAAAAGCAAGCACTCGTTGTGAAGGGCAGTCTCAGCACCTTCTGAGGGTAGTCTGATTGTGCTGAGACCTTGCTTGACCAGTGCACCAGCGAGGGGAACTCTGCTTGGGTTAGACAGGTCCTGTACAGAGGGAGACCACAGGGCTAAAAGAGCAGAAGTAGGCCATTTGGCCCATTGAGTCTGCTCCACTATTCCACCATGATCTGTTCTATTCTCCCAATCAGCCCCACTCCCCTGACTTCTCCCCATAACCTTTGATACCCTGACTATTCAGATACCTATCAATCTCTGCCTGAAATGCACCCAATGACCTGGCCTCCACAGCTGCTGGTGGTAGCAAATTCCAAAGGTTGACCATCCTCTGGCGAAAGAAATTCCTCCTCATCTCTATTTTAAATAGGCATCCTTCAATCCTGAAGTTGTGCCTTCTTGTCCTTGACTTCCTATACGGAGAAGCAACTTTGCCACATCTACGTTGTCCAGGCCTTTCAACATTCAAAATGCTTCCATGATAGCCTCCTCATTCTTCTGAACTTAAAGGAGTACGGTCCAAGAGCCATCAAATGTTCCTCATCTGCTAATCCTTTCATTCTAGGAATCATTCTTATGAATCTTCTCTGAACCCTTTCCAATGCCAGCACATCCTTTCTTAAATAAGGACCCCAAAACTGTACCCCTTACTCCAAGTGAGGCTTCACTATTGCCTTATAAAGCCTCAACAGCATATCCCTGCTCTTATATCCTATTCCTTTAGAAATGAATGCCAGCATTGCATTCACCTTCTTCTCCACCGACTCAACCTGGAGGTTAACCTTCAGGATATTCTGCACGAGGACTCCCAATTTTGAATTTTCTCCCCATACAAATAATGACCCTTTTAACCTTGATGATCTTTCATCTGAAATAGAGAAGATGCCTTGAATGCCACAGAGGGTGTGAGGGGAGTGAAGGGATTCTTGAGTAAGGACTGGATGGAACGAGGGCTTTGAGACGGTGAGGAGAGCTTGTTCACCGCGTCTGATCTGTCTGGAGGAGGTTTAAAGAGAGAAAGTGGATAAGGTGTGAGGATAGAGAGAGAGAAAACAGAAAGGAAGAATAAGCAGTGCAAAGCCAACCAAAGATCGAAAACACTACAATGAGTTCAAAATAGTGCAGTACACTGGAGAAAGACAGCAGGTCACACAGCATCCATCAGAGGTAAAAGCAAGTGGATTTATTGTTTACCATTGTGTCTGTTGGGGGTGAAACCATGAACGTTTTAGCTCATTTGGAAATAACCAGTTCTGTTCTAGTCAGGAGGACTCATGGTCTGAAGTTGCTGATTGCAATGTGTTGTTATATCATATGTCGAAGTTGGGATGCTGTTCCTCGACCTGCTGGGGTTCACTGTGAATTGCTGGACCCAGAGACAGAGAGCATGGTGGGGGAGTGGGTCACAGGATTAAGGTGACAGGAAGCTCAGTGTTCAGTCACCCTGCCCAACTCTGTGGATGAACCTGCTGGAGCAGGATGCCCTGGAGACAGGGAAGGGGAAAGCTACTCCGTAAAGGAATAGTGGTGGCTCCATGTTTTACACCAGCCACACTGAGATGTCCAAGGAGTAAAGGTTTTGTGCTTCATAGAGCAGGTCAAAAACATCGAGGGAGGGAACCATCGAGGGGAGTAAAACACCAAGTGAGTAAACTTTCGAGCATTGTGAACCATCAAAGAAGTGAACCATCGAGGTAATGAACCATCAAGGGAGTGAACCAGCAAGGGACTGATTCATCCAAGGGAGTGATGTATCGAGGGAGTGAACCATCGAGGAGAGTGAATCATTGAGGGGAGTGAACCATCAAGGGGTGAACCATTGAAGGGAGTGAATCATAAAGGGGAGTGAAGAATCGAATGGAGTGAATAATTGCAGGAAGTGAGCCATCAAGGGAGTAAACCATCGAGGGGTTGAACCATTGAGGGACTGCCCCTCACCTATGCCTCTCTCCCCTTCACTCTCATTCACCTCCACCCTCTCTAGCAGACCTCCCTCATCTCAGTTTCACCTCTTGTCCTGTGACACTGAGCTTCCAGACTCCACCAAAATTTCAGTGTTCAAATTAATTGTCAGAGTTCATACATGACATCATATCCAACCCTAATATTCTGCGGACTGTAAAGTGTAACTGTAAAGTGTTCTCGGGAATAGATACATATCCAAAGAAACAAATGTGAACTAACTGACTACAATACAGAAAAAAAATTCTGTAATAGATAAAATGCAAAGTAAGAGTCCTTAAATGAGTCCCTGGTGAGTTTGTCATTGAGGAGTCTGATTGTGGAGGGATAGCAGCTGTTCCTGAATCTGGTAGTGCGAGTCTTGTGGCACCTTTACCTCTATAGATTTTTTACTTGACCTCCTGAAGCAGACAGGAGAATAAGCCTCCATACTTGTTGAGCCTTGTCAGAAATGTCCACCCTTCCACCGAGTTCCAACTTGGAATGCTGAAGTGTTCCTCCACAGCAGGCCTTCCATTCCAGGAATCACTTCTTTTCCCGATGAAGGAAGGAGTCTGCAGGTACCGGAGAAGTGGAACATCACACAAGTGCTGGGGGCTCAGCAAATCAGGCATCCACGGAGAGCAACAGGCAGCCGACGTTTCAGCCTCCACACTGGGTAATTATCCTGTTGGTGTTGGTTGAGGAAAATAGGAATCTTCAAGCTAAACCTACAATAGTTCAGTCATTTTATAGTGTCGGAGCGGTCCCTGATCAGTGTAACAAGCAGAATTGTTGGAAATAAACTGTTCTTGAACCTGAAGGTGCTGGTCTTCAGGCTCCTGTACCTTCTACCTGAAGGAAGCTGAGAGAAGATGCTGTGACCAGGGTGATGGGGGGGACTTTTATGATGTTGGCTTCTTCTGCTGAGTATACCGCGCATTTTATGTTTTTATTCCAGATTTAAGCCTCTGCCGTATTTATTATTGAGATATAACTCTGAAGATCAGCCGCGTTCTCACTGAGAGAGACAGCAGACATGAGTGGCATGGTCATTGTGAAGACCACAGACAGTGTGTGGAGTCCAAGGTCAGTGTGTGGGGTCCACAGACAGTGTAATGACCACGGTCAGTGTCTGAGGACCACTTTCAGTGTGTGGGGACAACAGACACAGTGTAATGACCATGGTCAGTGTCTGAGGACCACTTTCAGTGTGTGAGGACCATGGTAAGTGTGTGGGGACCATGGTCAGTGTGGGGACCATGGACAGTGTGTGGGGACTCCGGTCAGTGTGGGGACCATGGTCAGTGTGTGGAGACCACAGTTAGTGTCTGAGGACCACTTTCAGTGTGTGTGGACCACGGTCAGTGTGTGGGGGCCATGGTCACTGTGTGCGGATAACGACCTCATACCCTGAGATGTTGCTTTCTGTTTTGTGCTTTCTGTTTGCGTGGTTTACTGGGTTAATGGTGAGCACTCCGTGGGTGTGTTCCGCAGGATGATCTTGGCAAATCAACTCATTAGTCTCATTACCCTGTAGAGGATTTCTCTGCTCTAATGAGGCCCTCCCATCCCCAGTGCCTCATCCAGCCTTCCCCACCATTGCTGCTCTTGAGCACACGCTGCCTCCCTGCCTCCTCCTGTGCTGTACGACCAGGAGATTTTGGGGTTAGAATAAGGCCATCACGCCCATTGTATTCTTCTGCCAGTTAAATCATGGCTGAGGTATTTTGTCCCTCGTACCACTCTCCTGCCTTCTCTCATAACCATTGACATCCTCACCAATCCAGGACCCTTCAACTTCCACGTTAAATCTACCCATCTGTGACAACTAATTCCACACTCATTCCTCCCTGCCCTGCTCTGGATGCAGGGAAGAAGACCACTAGCTCCTGCACCCCAAAATGTTGTGACCTGCAAGGAGTAGTCAGCCACCACATGCCTCTGGGCTTCAACTGAAGCTCCACCACCCCCCAAACCTGCTGCTAAAGATCTCTGATTTATCCTTCCACATGGTTAATGAAACATCAACAGGAAGTAGGCCCTCAATGTCCCAGAGGGAAGGTGAAGGAGTGGGTCGGGGGTGGGGGGGTGACTGAAACTAGGATGGCTGCCCTGAGAGAGGACAGTGTCAGTCTGAGATCCAGGGACCATCTCCCACCTTCTCCTGCACTCACAGATGATCTTCGATTCACCCCTTCCTCCCATCCACTGACCCTAACACTCTTCTCAGCTGAAGCAGAGATTCCCTGACACATCTTCCCATTAGGGTACTGCATTCCATGTTCAGAGCTCCCCATGCATCTCAATGGTGATGGTGGTGAGCTTCAGGTTATCCAGAGAACACATCACCAAACACCTGCCCTGGTCCAACTACCTCACTGTTACGGCCAAGTAACTGCAGCAGCAGGTCACTTTCTCAGAAGCCTGAGGTGCACCACTAAAGCATCCCATTAGAGTGCATCGCTGCATGGGACAGGAACTTTTCTGTCCAAAACCACAAGAAACTGTAGAGGATTGTGAACATGGCTCAGTCCATTGCACACACCCATCGACTCCATCACAAATCTCCCCCCACCCCTCCATCGACTCCATCCATTGCTCCCACTGCCTCGAAAATACAGCCAACACATTAAAAGACTCATCCCACCCTAGCCACACTCTCTTCACCACTCGCCGCCCCCCCCCCCCCCCACCACTACTCCTGTCAGGAAGAGCGTGAGATCACACACTCCTAGATTCAAGGACAGTTTCTTTCCCACCGTTATTTCCTGAAGGAATCTCACACTGGTAAAACGATGCTGCCTTTGCTCCGTCCCAACTGACCTCTCTCTATAACTCTGCACTTCTATTGTAATTTGTATGAGATGTAGAACATAGAACATTCCAGCAAATTACAAGCCCTTCAGCTTACAATGTTGTGCCGATCTACTGTAGATGAACCTTCTCAACAATCTAACCCTTCCCTACCTCACACCCATAACCCTCTATTTTTCCTTGCATCCTTGAGGCTATCTAAGAGTCTTCTGAACTGCAACAAGCTGAAATTAAGTGGAATTGTCCGTGATCCATATGTCCGGATGCTGCTGTTGTTGGCAGCTGTGAGGGGAGGGCTCTTCTTTCCTGAACGTGTGTCTGGACCGGAGGAGGGAAACACGCTAACTTCCGCTCCAGTGTCAAGCAAGAAATGATGGCCTGAGTGTCGATCCCTGAGGAAAATGAGGTTGTTCTTGTGGCCGGCCGTCACAGCCACTACAGAAGGCCAGCCTTGGCATTTCCTAGATGCGTGCAGGGGGAACGGTAGCAGTGGGAACGGTAGCAGTGGGCTGCAACTCTCCCTCTCTGATGGTAATAGCACCACTGCTCTGTCTCCGCTGCGTCCTGTCAAGTCTGATGCTGCACTGATATTCAGAGTGGGCAGGGTTCGTGCCCTTTGCCAAGGCACAGCTTCATGTGCCACAACTCATCAGCATAGGGCGCTAAGTGACAGGAATCATTAAATTCTTCATCTGCAAGCAGCAAACAGATATCTTCTGGCATTTGCTCGAAAAAAAGTTGCTTGAAAAGCATACAGGGCTTGTGTCCATCCATGAGTGCCAGCATCTCATTCATTAGTTCAG
Source organism: Narcine bancroftii (assembly GCF_036971445.1). NCBI lineage: Eukaryota > Metazoa > Chordata > Chondrichthyes > Torpediniformes > Narcinidae > Narcine > Narcine bancroftii. The sequence goes on along the minus strand of NC_091478.1, from coordinate 28,506,102 downwards.
AAGGAGTGGGATTACCCAGGCTGACCATATGGAGAAGTCGAGCTGCCATTGCGTCGGGAAAGGCCAAAAATACATATGAGTAGGACTTTGATGGATTCATACCTGTCGTTGGCTGGAGGCTGGCATAAGAAATTGACAATATGCCCCGCGATGTCTTGGTCCAGCGATGCAACTACATAGTAGTACTTTGCAGCGTCAGCGGTAATCTAGTGTAGATGGAAATGGGCCTTGGCCTGCTCGAACCTGACCTGTGGCTATGAGGTCCAAAATACTGGAAGTTTGAGCGCAACAGGATTCTGCACATCTATAGTGAGGTCACCACAAATGAATAAAGCACAACAGAAGTTGTCTGTGAGCTGAACCAACAGAATTGTTTAATGGAATCTTCGCAGAAGTTTAAATAATTGCAGTTGGCACACTATCACAATCACCCAACCTTTGAAGTCACACACCTCCCAGACGAATTTGTGCCCCCTGGCCACCGGGAACTCCTGATCCTGCGGGGGCCCACAACTACAGATAATGGAGTGGTGCGGTTCGCCACAGTCCCCTATTGTAGCAGCCTTCGTCACTGCCAGCAGCGCATTCAAGGCACCTACCACTCTATGTGTAAAAAACAGTGCTGGGTCCCCTAAACTTCCCTCCACTCACTTTAAATAGATGTCGTCTGGTATGGGTTACTCTCGTCCTGGGGAAAAAGGTGCTGGTTGTCCACTCTGTTGCTCCAAAGAGAAAAGCCTGAACTTGATTAACCTTTCCTCATCAGACATTTTCTCCAATCCACGCAGCTTCTTGGTAAACCTTCTCTGCACCCTTTCTGACAGGACTGCTCTCAAAACAACCCTATCACTGCATCTTGGTACATGTGACATTAAACTTGAACCTGAACTTGAACTTTGGGTCACTTGGTTTTTCTATCTGTATCAGAATCACCTGTATCCGCTGTAAGTCACCTATCCATGAAACCAGGATAGTTTCCCTCTCTATCACCACATCCTAACCTATGCCCATATCCCACATTCCCACACTTCCCAACATGATACATTGCTTTTCAGTCTACCTTACCAATTGGCTCCATGAACCCATCGCCAGGACAACCTCCACAACCTATCCCCACAACAACCCTGGCCTCACCCTATCAGATATATCCCATCCATTCCTCCCCTATCTTGTCTACAATGTCTTACCAAATTCTGTTGAAGGGTCTTTGACTAATTATCCCTGCTTCTCTTTCCACAGATACGGCTGATTGATCAATGTTTCTGGAACTTTCTGTTTTTATTTCAAAATTATACATCTGCAGATTTTTTTTAGTTCTTGAGTATTAGTTATTCTATGTATAAATCCCAAATTGCAACTAGATTCCATCTGATAACTCACTCCCAGTATCTGTTATCTTGGAAGTAAAATAGTGAACTCTTGAGTACATTCCAGTCTGTAGGCAACTTCAGAAATCTGTTCCATTATGTATAACCCCACAGAGCACCTGGATTAGATTGGAGCACTGGACTGAAGGAGTTGGCATGTGGTAGGTGGATCCAGAAGAGGTGTTGATTGTTTGATAGTCAGGAGGAGAAAGCCCCCACCCACCCACACTTCCACCCCTTCTTACCCAGTTTCAGTGATCCAATGATAGCTGACCTCATCAGCAACAATGATAAGTCACACTAAGAGAGGAGATGGAAAATCTAGTGGAATGGTGGGAAAGTAACAATTTGAGTCTAAACATGGACAAGACGGTGGAGATGATCGTGGACTTCAGGAGGATCAGGAACAACCCTCCACTACACATCAACAACTCTAGTGGAGAGCACCAAGTTCCTTGGAGTTCACTTAACTAGTGACCTCTTGTGGACATTCAACAGCTTTTCAGGACTGCACTTCCTGAGAAGACTTAAACGGGCAAGACTATCGACAACCATTATGTCAACTTGCTGTAGGAACTCTATCCAGAGCATTCTGGCTGGCTGCATCACAGTGTGGTACAGTTACTGAAAAGCATCAGACCAGAAATTAATCCACTGGACCATAAGAGAGGTAGAGAGGATCCTGGAGTCTCCCTCCCCACCCCCACCCCCATTGACATGATATACTGGGATTGTTGTCTGAAGAGGACACGCAAAATCACTGAGTACCCCATTCCATCTTGCAAACAGCTGCCCCTGTCAGGGAAGAGATACAGGAGTATCAGACCCAGCACCAGCAGGCTGGGGAAAACTTTCTTGCCACAGGCATTGAGAATGCTGAACGACCAAAGGAACTATTCATATTAACCATCCAAGACTCTCATATGTACAAAACAATATTTATTTACTTATTTGTATCGATGAAATATTTGTCCTTCATATGTATTTTTTGTCTGTTATGTGTGCTATGCCTGGTTGTGTTTGCACCGAGGACCAGAAAATGCTGTTTCATCTGATTATGCTTGTGCAATCAGATGACAATGAATTTGTCTTGTCTTCATTCCTCTCTCCCATTTTGCCAATCATCCTCACACCCCTCCCACTGATTCCCCATCCCCTCCCCCACTGTTCCCACTCACTCAGGTGCCACATCACCCTCATTTCTCATCAGACTATCACAGCAGCCCTTTGCTGTCCACATCATCTCCCAGCCCCTGTTGTTATCTCCACGCTCCACTCCCCATCAAGACCAGCAAACTCTGAGGGAGTTACACACACATATCACCCATGTGGGGTACGATCCATGTTACTGCTCCCTGATTAACCCAAGGAACTTATCCTGTTGCATCTCAATTGTTGACAAAAATATGCACGGAAGTCTGTGCCAACACTTACTTCACCTCCATGTTCCCTTGTCATTGACTTACGAACCTATGAAGGGAGTCATTGCCATCTTGTATTCAGCCAAGGAGAAGCTGGGTGGACCCCACAGGGCGGGAGTCAATGGCTGCAGACCAGTGAGGGGCACTAGGGTGAGAAGACACCCCCCCACCTACTGAGGATAAGCCCAGGAGAACAGCTGCTACCCCTCCACCATTAGACTCCACAACAACAAACTCAATCAGGAACTCATTTAAGGATTCTTACTTTTGCACTTGATTTTTTTTCTCTCTGTATTGCACAGTTAGTTAATCTGAGGCGCCTGCAAGCTCACACCAAGACACAAGAGCAACTTGTCCGTGAACTACTCTTTGCAGACGATGCCACTTTAGTTGCCCATTCAGAGCCAGCTCTCCAGCGCATGACGTCCTGTTTTGCAGAAACTGCCAAAATGTTTGTCCTGGAAGTCAGCCTGAAGAAAACTGAGGTCCTCCATCAGCCAGCTCCCCACCATGACTCCCAGCCCCCCCACATCTCCATCGGGCACACAGAACTCAAAACGGTCAACCAGTTTACCTAACTTGGCTGCACCATTTCATCTGATGCAAGGATTGACAACAAGACAGACAACAGACTCACCAAGGTAAATAGCACCTTTGGAAGACTACACAAAAGAGTCTGGAAAAACAACCACCTGAAGAAACACACAAGATCAGCATGTACAGAGCCGTTGTCATACCCACGCTTCTGTTCGGCTCCGAATCATGGGTCCTCTACCGGCATCACCTACGGCTCCTAGAACGCTTCCATCAGTGCTCTCTCCGCTCCATCCTCAACATTCATTGGAGTGACTTCATCACCAACATCGAAGTACTCGAGCTGGCAGAGTCCGCAAGCATCGAATCCACGCTGCTGAAGACCCACCTGCGCTGGGTGAGTCATGTTTCCAGAATTGAGGACCATCACCTTCCCAAGATTGTGTTATATGGCGAGCTCTCTACTGGCCACCGAGACAGAGGTGCACCAAAGAAGAGGTACAAGGACTGCTTAAAGAAATTTCTTGGTGCCAGCCACATTGACCACCGCCAGTGGGCTGATATTGCCTCCAACCGTGCATCTTGGCGCCTCACAGTTCGGCGGGCAGCAACCTCCTTTGAAGAAGACCGCAGAGCCCACCTCACTGACAAAAGACAAAGGAGGAAAAACCCAACACCCATCCCCAACCCACCAATTTTCCCTTGCAACCTCTGCAACCGTGCCTGCCTGTCCCGCATCGGACTTTTCAGTCACCAACGAGCCTGCAGCAGACGTGGACATACCCCTCCATAAATCTTTGTCCGCAAAGCCAAGCCAAAGAAATGTTTATATGTGTACCTATCTTCTTGAGTACAGATTTTTGTACTACCAAAAAGTGGTAATTCTGCCTTGCCCACAAGAAAAAGGATCTCAGGCTGTATGTGATGTTATGTATGTACTGACAATAAATATGAACTTTGAGAGGATCCCACAGGGTTGGAGACCACAACAGCGAGGGGCTCAGAGGTTGAAGGACTCACAACTGTCCATAGGCTGCTGGATACAAGCTCATGGGAACCAGGGACTGGGAATCGTGCTGGTGCCAGTGGTGAGCAGGGTTCCCGAAGGACCTGGGGGACTGACACCTTCCTGATTGTATGGGGGGGTGGGGTTGGGAACCAGGCACCAAGGAGGGAGACTCAGACACCTGGAGCTTGGGTCATCGCTGGACTGGACAAGAGACAATACAGCTATAGAGGTGATGGCGATAACGGAGGAGGAGGTGAGATCCACGGGCTCTCATTGTCTCTGAGAGGACTCCCTCTACTCTTCGTCTCGATAGGGGTGTTGGACTGGTGGTGTCTCTGGGTGTATCTTCACAGGGCAAACAGAGGAGAACTTTTTTGTGTTTTGTGCACAGTACAATAAACAGTGAACCAGGAGACGGTCCCCTGTCCAAGCCCATGCTGAAACCTCCACACACATGTAATACCAGCTCATATCACAACTACCAAGTAATAAATTATACTCTAAACACTCAGGGAGATTTTTGATGAATGTGAGATGAGTCCAAACAATCGCAAATCCACCTCCCACACAGTGTATGGAAGGAGATGAAGTGTGTGAGGTTAATCACAGGAGATTAAATTTGCTCTGATCATATCAGGAGTCAATTCAAATCAAAATCAGGCCTATTGTCCTGAAGATGTGTCACAAAATTTGTCATATTTCAGCAATATTACAGGTGCAAAACCACCATAAATTTCATTTCTGAAAATACATTATTTAAAAATAAATAATTTGTGCAAAAAGAAAAAGTGAGGTAGTATCCACGGACTCATTGTCTGTTCAGAAATGTGATGGCGGAGTGGAAGAAACTGAGACGGTCTGCTCTGAGGCGCTAACACAGCCACATGTGCGATGGTAACAGATGAAAGGCTAGCTGTGGTAACAGAAGTTTGGCACCAAAATCAGCCTGTAATCAACATTTACAGTAAGATGCATCAGTTCCAAGGTTTAACATAGTTAATTACGTTTTAACTTAAGGCATAAGATTGCTGCCAAACTATGGCTGTTGTCTAGTATTAAAACAAATCTGATCGCCAAGTCATAATCCAATTTAATTTGCTTTACTTCTGACTCTAATTGTTTTCCAGGAAGTGTGTGTTATCTAACACAATTTATAGCAAAAAGCACTGGTAAAAAAGAGAAATTGTTAGCCACTGGCATTTGCCGATATTAAATAAATTGATCCACAGTGATAATCCCAAATAATTTAATTAGATTCACTCCTAGTTAATTTCAATCAAAATAAATTGTCTTCAAGGACATGCAATAAAATCATTGTGCTGTTGGTTACAGAGTTTTTTTTTGTTAAATTTTAGACATACGGGTAATAATTCACAGGACAAAGGAGCTGTGCATCGCCAAACATTCTTCCTGATTTTTCACCCACAGGGTCTTCCCCTGGAAAGTGGTGGGAGGCAGAGAGAGGGGTCTGGTGAATTTCTGGGGGTTACACCTTGGTGCCCTCATTATGAAGGGCAATGTTGATCAACAGACTGACAGGCATCTCCCACAGATTCCTGCTGGCAGCATCCCAGCCAATGAAGGCTGAGGGTGATTGACCTGGAGGGTTTTATTGGATGAGGTGCTGGGGCTGGTGGATCACAGCCCTGGGGAAATATTCCAGATCAAGATGAGAGTGGCATGTCACTGCTGTTAGGAGAAAGCAGAGAAGGGCCAGGGGTGAACTACACCAAAGGTATGCTCATTGGAGAAGTGAGGAGTGAACGTCTGACCTGGACCAGCCACAAGTCAAGAACGTTCAAGTTCGAGATGAATGTAAGTGACCTGGAGGATGGCCGTTGAGCTCCGATAGATCCTGTGGTTAAGGTGTTTTTCTTTTTCTTGTTTTTTTATGCTAAATAAGCATTTTTTTTCTTTAGCAGTTTGTAGACCGTAAAAACTGTGAAGTTCCTGCCTTCCAAAAAATAGTAGAAGTGTCTGACCGCTAGGTACAGCGCCAGCAGTTCCCTATCGAATCTGTTGTATTTTGTTTCCGGAGGGCAGAAGTGCCTACTAAAAAACGCTAGAGGCTTCCATTGTCCATTGGTGTACTGTTCTGGGACCCCACCTACTGCTGCATCAGACATGTCTATCATCAAGGTGGTTTGGTGCATCCATTTGTGGATGGACCAGCAATGTTGCCTTCGCAAGGGAGTCTTTGGTCTGCTGGAATGCTACCATTGTCTCCTTTGTCCACTCAAGTTCTGGACATGTGGTTTCATAATATGAGCTGCAGAGCATAGAAAGTGACGATAGAAATTTATCATCCCCACAAATTCCTGGAGTCCTTTGATGGTATTGGGCCTTGCAAGTTTTAGGATGGCTTCCACCTTGCTAGGCATCCCGGCCACTGATATGTACCAACTCGATAGAGGACTGCCCGAATTTGCACTTGGCAGGGTTAGCAGTTGGTCTGAACTCCTGCAGGCGACAGATTCTTCAGCTGCTTTTTGTGGGAGTGGCTGGTGACAAGTATGTTGTCCAAGTATACGAAAAGGAAGTCCATGCCTCACCCCACTGTGCCCATCAGTCACTGGAATGTTTGTGCAGCATTTTTGAGTCTAAAAGGGATTCTCAAAAATTCAAAGAGGCCGAATGGTGTTATAATGGTGGTCTTGGGCACATCCTTCAGGTTTAGAGGTATTTGGTGGTACCCACATACCAAGCCAATTTTAGAGAATATCTGGGCCCCAAGAAGATTAGCTGTACATTCCTATGGGCACAGGGTAGCAGTCTGCAGTGGTAGTGTCGTTGAGATGCCTGTAATCCCTGCAAGGTCTCCAGCCTTCCGTAGCTTTGGGCCACCATATGTAGCAGGGAAGCCCATGGGCTATCAGACCTGTGTATGATTCCAAGTTCTTCATTTTGTGGAACTCTTGTTTTGCAAGCCTCAACTTATCAGGCAGTAGGCGTCAGGCTCAAGTGTGTGGAGGAAGTCCTTGGGTGAGGATGTGGTGCTTGATGCCATATTTGGGTGTGGCAATGGAGAACTGGGGTGTAACGATGTCCAGAAACTTTACAAGAAGTTTGGTGAGTTCATTGTTTGAGTACTTCTTAAGTGCGGGGTGGGTAGTTTGGCTTTTCAAGTCGTAAAGTCTGGAACGTTGTGGTGTTCACCCTTTTAAGTCCACCATCAGTGAGTGGGCTCTGAGGAAGTTGGCACCCAGCAACAGCTGGGACACAGCAGCAAGAATGAACTTCCATATGAACTTATTGTCACCAAATTTCAGGGGTATAGTCAATGTGCCATACATATGAATCAAACTGTTATTTACCGCAGTGAGCGCTGGACTCATGCTCCTGGTAAGGGTGTCAAACTAACCTCCGCACCTATGTCAACTAGAAATTTGCACAGGGAAAGTTCATCCCAGACATAGAGTAGGCTGTAACAGTAGCTAGATACCTTTGCCATTGTCATGGAGTCATGCTTGTCCAGTGGGAACGTGTGCCCTTGTTGCCAGTACTCGTGGAGCCTGAGCCTTTGGATGTGATACAGCACTAATTTCTCTGGGCCTTGCGCCTTGTTGTTTCACGCACCACAAAATGTCTGCACGGTCGACCACTGTTCGAAGGTTATTAAAGTCCTCGCCAGCCAATATGAGCGGATGTTTTCTGACATGTGCTCTAAAATCAACTGCTCGAAGAGCAAGCCAGGCTTATGGCCATCTGCCAGTGCCAACATGTGGTTCATTAACTCCAAAGGGGTGTGGTCCCCCAGGCCATCGATATGGAGGAGCTGTGCATCTCGCTCGCGTCATGAGAGACCATAAATCCAGAGAAGTACAGGTACACTATCCTTTATCTGGACATCTAAAATCCAGAAAGCTCCAAAATCTGACAAGTGGGAGAGATTAGCAGTGCGAGTCGGGAGGGGAGCAAGGGGGAGAGACTGGCAGCGTGACTCGGGCGAGCGAGAGACTGGCAGTGCACCTCAGGTGAGCAAGGGGGGGAAGACCAGCAGTGCAAGTCGAGCGGGCGAAGGGTGGAGACAGCCAGTGCAACTCGAGCGGGGAGGGGAGAGATCGGGAGCACAACTCGGGCGAGAGACTGGCAGTGCAACTCGGGCAGGCGAGGTGGGGGGAAAGACCAGCAGCGTGGTTCGGGTGGTCAAGAAACCGGCAGCATGAGTTGAGCGGGTAGGGGCAAGAGACTGGCAGCGCGAGTTGGGCAGGCGGGGGGGGGGAGACCGGAAGCGTAAGTCGGGCGTGCGAGGGGGGTGAACGGCAGCATGAGTCGGGTGGGTGAAGGGTGGGGAGAACGGCAGCACAATTTGGGTGGGCTTAAGTCTGGCTTTCCAAAATCCAGAAAAATCTGAAATTCAGAACACACTATCCCCCACAGGTTCCGGATAAAGGATCGTGTACCTGTACTTGCCAAAAGCTGGTGGATCCCGAAGGAAATTCATGACTCGACCAGCCATGTCCAGATCGAGGGTGCTTACCACATGATAGCACTTAGTAGCATCCACTTCTATCTTACGAATGTGGAACTGCACCTCAACCTGCCCAAACCAACTTCAGTTGGAAGGTCCAAAAAATGGGCAAGTTGAGTGAAATCGTTGCGTTGTCCCTGTTGGGTCCAAAATCCATTTGGGCATGTCGGGGTCACCAATGTAGCAACTGTGTCACAGTGCAAAATGCAGAACGAGAAAATGAACAGATGTCGTAGAGTCGAAGTTCAGTGAAAGTCATTTAACCAGTCACTCGCACCTTTTTAAAACCCCACACATTCCAAATGATGTTGGCACATTGTGACGTCATTGATGTCACTCAGATCCTCCTGAGCTGATTTGATTAAACCTCCAGTGAGCTGCTACCACTTTCAGTCTTTTCTGACTTTACCCTATTTTCTGCATTTTTTTGTACTGTAATTTGTTGCAACTTTGCTCTGTGATACTGCTGCAAAACAACAAATTTCTTAATACATGTTCATGTCAATAAACCTGATCCTGAAAGACCACACAAGGCAGACTGGTAATTGAGGAGTAATCATTAGTGTGGGGTATTTTGATGCTCTATTTAATTAAGAATGCCCTTAAAGTTTGGTGTCCACGGTGTTGGAACATTCAAAGGGTTCCTGTCAGTTACACTGTAAATACGTCACTCAAAGGAACCATTTGCCAGAGTCAAAATATTCCAGTCAACAATGTCACAGTAATTATTGAATTGTATCAAATCATATGCTGTTATCTTCATTTCTAGAATATACAGTATTTGTGGTGGGAGACTTCTCTGAGAGGATATCCAAAAGAAGGTCAACATGCGACAGATGAAGGCATCTACATCTCCCAGCTTCTGTCCCCAGTGACTCAGAATCACAGGCACATCTGGGGCTCATCCAGTCTCTCGTGACCACAGCAGTGTGAGGGGTGCCAGTCAGTCCAAATGGAGCTCCTTGCAGTCGTGGGATCACAATGTGTCCAAAAAGGTTGGAGAGCAAAAATAAATGTGTGTGTGTGTGTGTGTGTGTGTGTGTGTGTGTGTGTGTGTGTGTGTGTGTGTGTGTGTGTGGCACACATGCAAGAGAGAGATGGATGTGCGAAGGGGAGAGAAAGATGGGTGTGGAAGAGAGAGAGAGAAGGGTGTTCAAGAGAGAGAGAGACTGGGAATGTGGCTGGAAACAGAAGGGGTTATACCCAGGATTGCCTGTTGGGGTCAGACAACAACTGGCCCAGAATCCTGTCTGGACTATTTTCACTAGTTACACGCGGGAATACAAAAGTCGAGCAAAAAATTAGAGGGATTGACAGCAGTCACTCCCGAAAGGCATTCCTGTTGATTAGAGCTGACGATCTGTGAGACAGAGTGGCTCAGGGTTTCTGTGGGAGTGCCAGCAATGGCGGGAGGAAGGCAGCAACTGGGTGGAGAGGAGTTGGCAAGGATAATGTCAATGGTTCAATAAGCTGATGCCTGACATGGGTTATGCCCAGTATAACTATCAGGCCTATGAGGATTACTCAAGGCCAGACAGTCCTGGTCGAGAAGACCCCATCTTCCTGAGAATACTGAAGGAAACTTTCAGACTTTGGAAATAGCAGTGGGATCCACTGGACATCTGTGGAATTTGTTGCCACAGATAGCTCTGGAGGCAGTCATCGGGTAGATTTAAAGTGGACGTTGATAGGTTCTTGATCAGTCAAAGTGTTAAAGGTTATGGGGAGAAGACCATAAGAGATAGGAGCAGAAATAAACCATTCAGCCCATCGAGTCTTCCCCACCATTTTCCCACTGCCTTATTTTCCATCTGGGCACTCTCCAGCTCTAAGGCATTAACATTGACTTTACTGTCTTCCACTAAACCTGCTGGCCTTTCCCCTCCCCTTTTCCTGTCCTTCCAGTTCTCATACCCACCCAGTCATCTCCCACTTATTGCTGCTGTTCCCTCCCTTCTTTCTCCACCGATAACCCACCCCACCCTCCCCCATTCACTCTTTTGTTTGGATGCCTGTAGGCATTTTGTCATACTTTGATGAAGGGATCAAGCCTGAAACGTTGGTTATGTATCTTTACCTTTGCTACATAAAGGACCTGTTGAGTTCTCCATCGTTTTGGGTGTTTTTTTCTATGTCAGAGGAGTGATCTATCGGCTGTTCCAGGGGATGCTCACACTGTCAGATATCCAGAATAGCTGGAAGACCATCCACTCTGTGTGCCTTCTGTTGTTTGCTTCAGATTCCTGCATCTACAGACTGCTCTACTACGTGCCTCCTGCTTTTTGCTCCGAATTTCAGCATCTTGCAAACTGTTATCTCCCGCTTTTTACTCCTGATTCCTGCATCTGCAAGCTCCGCGCCATTGCCTCTCTGCGGGGTTGATTTGTAGTTGCAGACCACGGAATGGTCTGTCCAAGTACAAAAATCCTCGTGAATTAATGCACTATTCTTCCCACTAAAGACTATATGTGGTCATGATCTCACAGGTTGATTTTTCTCATGTGATACCTGCCAACAGTGAACTGCATCTCTGTTCTTGCTCGCTCACAACCAAACCTACCAGTCCCACCCAGAGCCAGCCACGCTATTGGCGCTGGCGCTTGAGTGACACCACCTTCTCTTCTCCCATTGAGTGAAGTGGCCGTCAGTCAGCCTGCAGATTGCATCCGTTTCAGGTTCGGTTGCAGATGTGCTTGCCCGAAGCCGGTGGCTGCGAGAATGGTTGAGGAGTGTTATCTCTCCGACTCCAACGGAAAGATCGTCGGGGTAAGCCGCCTGCCCGAAAACAAAATCAACATGTAATTATTCCCTCAAGTTCTTTCAAAGGGAAAGTATCCCAGAACTTGCTGGAAGTATTTGCATTGATATGTTTAACATGTTAGACACTTTACACAGTATTTGCACATTGGACAACTTTGTCCAGTATAGTTCATGACAGGGGAGAAATATTTCTTCCTTTAAGGAACATTTTGCAATTCAGGAGGTGCCCGAAATCACTTCGCGGTTGATAAAATACTTGTATGAAGTGCGGTTGCGGTTTTACTGCCGATTTAGAGAAAACCGAGCCTCCAACAAGTGCGAGCAGAGACTCGGTGGAATGGCGGGACGGACTTGATGGGCTGAGTGACCTAATTCTACTTTAATTTGGATAGGTCCGGGTCCAGGTCAGTGGGATTCGGGACGGACGAGAAGGGCCGAAGGGCCCCTTTCTGTGCTGTCGTGTTCTCTGGTTCACTCCTGTGCCTTGTGGTCTAACAGTGAGCGCCAGGTAATTCATGCACACGAGGGAAAACTTTAGTCGTGGCTTTTCCATTGGATCTGTGGTTGCAAGGAAACAGGATGCAGGCTCCCCCACCCCTGAATACAGAGTTAGCAGGTTTGAAGGGCCGAATGGGCTCCTGTTGTACAGGACGGAATGAATGAATGTCCTCTGAATCTGGTGGGGGGAATCCCTTATGGGTGGGATGAGAGCAGTCCCTTTCACCTGCTGTTACCAACACTTGAGTTACAAGGGTAGACTGCATAGGGATGTTGTGCCTGGAGTGTAGGAGGACAAGGGGTGACCTTCTATGGGTTTATAAAATCATGGGGCTGTCTTTTTACCAGCTTAGGGGAGCCTAAAACTAGAGGGCTGAGGTTGAAGGTAAGAGGGGAAGGACTTAAAAGGCCCTAAGAGGCACCTTCTTCCCGCAGTGGGTGGTTGGTCTGTGGAACAAGCTGCCTCAGGAAGTGGTTGAGGTGGAGACAAGAAAGGCCAGAGAGTGGAATCGGGTCAATCGGGTCTGCATTATATCAATCCCATCCACCTGGCCTCTCCCTGCAACCCTTGATTTGGACAGAACGTTTAGTGTAACAGGGAGTGTAACACTATCACAGCACCAATGACCTGTGTTCAAATCCACTGCTGTCTGTAAGGAGTTTTTACGTTCTCCCCATGACTTGCGTGGATTTTACCCACGTGCTCCGATTTGGGTGTAATTAAATACCATGGGTTTCATGGACCAGAAGGGCCATGTATTGTTAAAATTAAAATGAACTAAATTTTCTTTCTAATCTAGAACCTATCCATTACAGGGGACATTCTGACAGATGCTGGCAGGTGGGATCAGCTCAGGTAGACAACTTGTGGACATGGACGAGCTGGGTTGAAGGGTCAGTTCCATGCTGCAGACCATTAGTCAACCAGTGTGACTGCCTTCCCCTTCAATCAGATCTTTCCCTCTGCTCCATTGACCAGCTTCTTCCTCAGATCATCCTCCTTCACCACCCTCTGAGTGGCTCATCTCTGTCTAAAATGGGTAACCTCTTGTTCTGAGTCTATGCCTTTGACCCCATAAGGAGGGGGAAACATTGTCTGTTTGCCCACCTTTCCAATTCCCCTCAGACTCCCATCCCTGTGGAAACACTGAATGTGACCAGAAAGGGAATTAATATCTCAAGTATAAGATATTGGTGAGGCCAAATTTGGAGTATTGTGCACAGTTTTAGTCGCCTAACTACAGGAAAGATATCAATAAGATTGAAAAAATGCAGGGATGTTTTACTAGAATGTTGCCAGGACTTGAGGAACTAAGTTACAGCGAAAAGTTAAACAGGATAGGTCTTTATTCCCTGGAATGAGGGGAGATTTGTTAGAGGTATACAAAATTGAGGCCTATAGACAGAGTAAATGCAATTAGGCTTTTTCCACTGAGGATAGGTGAAATACAAACCAGGGGACATGGGTTAAGGGTGAAAGGGGAAAAGTTTAGCAGGAACTCCTTCACACAGAGTGTGATGGGAGTGTGGAACAAGCTGCCAGCAGAAGTGGTAAATATGGGCTCAACTTTAACATTTAATAAAAATTTGGACAGGTACATGGATGGGAGGGGTATGGAGGGCTATGGACTGGGAGCAAGACTGTGGGGCTAGGTAGAATAATAGTCTGGCACAGACTAGAGGGGCTGTAGGACCTGTTTTCTGTACTGTAATGTTCTGTGGTTTAGAACATGGAATATTAGAGCATGTGCAGGCCACAATAAGGCTGACATTTACTACCCATCCTTAACTGGACCTGAGAAGAAGGGGAGAGCTGCCACTTTGAACTGATGTAGCCCTCCTAGTGAAAGGGCTCCCACGATGCTGGCGGGTGGAAGGGACTGGAGGAGGGAGGTAGTGAGGAGGGAATGGGTGAGGGAGTAGGAGAGTGCTCAGAGTGGGAATGGGATGCTGATTGAGCATACTGCTCTATCCTGAGAATTGTTGGTCCTGACCTCTCCAGGTAACTGGATATTCCACCTCATTCCCAATGTGGGGTTGTGGATGAGTATTGGTGATGTGGCCATTCCAGTATAGGCAGTGCAGTTGACTGAGTGTCTGCATGATGGTAACTCCAAGACTGCAGGGAGAGGAGATAGATTCCTCTATTGGCTACACAAATTTATCTCGGCTTCTTCCCATTGTAATCACCCTACCCCTCTGGTGCCTTCCTCCCACTTATTGGATTCTTACCCCTCCCCTCCAATCCACTGGATCCACCCTCCCTTCCACCCACTGGATCCATCCCCCTCCCTTCCACCCACTGGATCCACCCCCTCCCTTCCACCCACTGGATCCACCCCCTCCCTTCCACCCACTGGATCCACCCCCTCCCTTCCACCCACTGGATCCACCCCCTCCCTTCCACCCACTGGATCCACCCCCTCCCTTCCACCCACTGGATCCACCCCCTCCCTTCCACCCACTGGACCCATCCCCCTCCCTTCCACCCACTGGATCCACCCCCTCCCTTCCACCCACTGGACCCATCCCCCTCCCTTCCACCCACTGGATCCATCGCCCCCGTCCACCCACTGGATCCATCGCCCCCGTCCACCCACTGGATCCATCGCCCCCGTCCACCCACTGGATCCATTCGCCCCGTCCACCCACTGGATCCATTCGCCCCCGTCCACCCACTGGATCCATCGCCCCCGTCCACCCACTGGATCCATCGCCCCCGTCCACCCACTGGATCCATCGCCCCCGTCCACCCACTGGATCCATCGCCCCCGTCCACCCACTGGATCCATCGCCCCCGTCCACCCACTGGATCCATCGCCCCCGTCCACCCACTGGATCCATCGCCCCCGTCCACCCACTGGATCCATCGCCCCCGTCCACCCACTGGATCCATCGCCCCCGTCCACCCACTGGATCCATCGCCCCCGTCCACCCACTGGATCCATCGCCCCCGTCCACCCACTGGATCCATCGCCCCCGTCCACCCACTGGATCCATCGCCCCCGTCCACCCACTGGATCCATCGCCCCCGTCCACCCACTGGATCCATCGCCCCCGTCCACCCACTGGATCCATCGCCCCCGTCCACCCACTGGATCCATCGCCCCCGTCCACCCACTGGATCCATCGCCCCCGTCCACCCACTGGATCCATCGCCCCCGTCCACCCACTGGATCCATCGCCCCCGTCCACCCACTGGATCCATCGCCCCCGTCCACCCACTGGATCCATCGCCCCCGTCCACCCACTGGATCCATCGCCCCCGTCCACCCACTGGATCCATCGCCCCCGTCCACCCACTGGATCCATCGCCCCCGTCCACCCACTGGATCCATCGCCCCCGTCCACCCACTGGATCCATCGCCCCCGTCCACCCACTGGATCCACCGCCCCCGTCCACCCACTGGATCCACCGCCCCCGCCCACCCACTGGATCCACCGCCCCCGCCCACCCACTGGATCCACCGCCCCCGCCCACCCACTGGATCCACCGCCCCCGCCCACCCACTGGATCCCTCCTCTCACCCACTGGATCCATCTACCGTCCCATTGCACCATCCCACCCTCCCTCTGACAACTCACCTTCCCTCACTTATTGCCTTTTTCTCTCCCGCTGTCTGACACCTGGCAATCAATTGTCCATCATCCTTCACACCCTCCCTGATTTATCAATCCCCCACTCTCCCTTATCTAACCTCTCCCAGCCAGTCCTCATTACACTAGCCATCTCCCCTCTGTACTCTCAGCCCCACTGGAGGGTTCCAGCCTGAGACAACGACCATTCATTTACTCTCACAGATGCTGCTCGACCTGCTGAGTTTCTCCAGCAGATTATTTTTTTGAATTATTCCAAAATACTGTTCAGCTACTTTGAAATGAGATGTGATAAAGCAGAAAGGAGGTCAATTCTGAATTTCTGTGTGATATCCCAGTGATATTTTTATTACTGTAAAGTGTAATATACCTCTTTATATCGGGAAGCCCACTCACTGATAGAAAGGAAAACCAATAGCCAAACTACATATCTCACCAAACCTTGTTTGGTGAGACCTCACTTGGAGCATTGTGGGCAGTTTTGGGCTCCTCATTTAAGAAAAGAGAGGGTTGAGAAGAGGTTCACAAAGATGATTCTGGGAATGAAAGGGTCATCATATGAAGAATGTTTGATGTTCTTAGCCTGTACTTTTTGGAATTTAGGAGACTGGAGGGGATCTCAATGAAAATTTTGAGTGTTGAAAGGCATGGACAGAGTAGATGCAGAAAGGTTGTTTTCCATGGTGAGAGATTCTAGGACAAGATGGCATAACTTCAGGATTGAAGGGTGTCCACTTAGAACAGAGATGCGGAGGAATTTCTTCAGCCAAGGGGTGGTGAATCTGTGGGATTTGATGCCACAGGTGTTTGTGGAGGCCAGGTCATTGGGAGTATTTAAGGGGGAGATTCATTGGTTCTTGATTAGCTGGGGCATCAAAGGCTATGGGGAGAAGGCCAGGCAGTGGGGCTGAGTGGGAAAATGGATCAGCTCATGATTGAATGGTGGGGCAGATTCAATGGGCCAAATGGCCTATTTCTGCTCCTATGTTTTATGGTCTTAGTTCATTGCAGGTAAGGGGAGCATCTTGCACCTTGAGTGGTCAGTACCTTGAATGAATAAAAAGAAGTTGGAGGGATTCAGCAAGTGAGGCAGCATCTATGGAGAGGTTGGGGTTCTTGATCATACCTTGACGAAAGAAGGGCAGGTGTTTGTTCAATGCATCTTCCAGGCAGTTTAGCGGAAACAGCTATTGAGATCCATGGCTAATGCTGATGGTGTGGACACACTGAGCCACACTTGGCCAGACCCAACCCATAGCCTCAGCTCCACACACCATCCAGTCCTTCCATTACTCTTTGTTGTTATCCCCTCCTTTCTCTGTTCCCTGATCCTTCATCCACTTAACCTCGGCTCCCCTTGACTTTTGTCTTTTAACAATTACCCCTCTTTCAACTCTACCTTCTCAGCCTGTCCCTCTCAAATCTATCCATTATCCTGCCTTTCTCACACCTGTTCCTTGAATTGAATAATCTCTTCCTCTGCACCATCCCATCACACACTCTCAGGGTCAGACACAGAATGAAGGTCCCTCCACACCAACCCATCATACAATCCCAGGGTCAGACACAGAGTGAAGCTCCCTCCACACACTCCCGGGGTCAGAAGAGGATGGTTTAAGTACAGAATGGCACATGCTCCACACTGTCCCATCATTCACTCATTGTTAAAGGCAAAAATACTCAGCATGGATGGATGGACATCAATGAGTGCCCAGTCATTGACTCTTCAGGATGTACCAGCTCCAGCATACAACACAGAGACCTCTGTGCCTCGCTCCCAGTCATGGCTCTTTCCATTTCCAAGATTTCTGAATAGTTTTCTTTGTAAAAGCAAATTGCAGATCAAGAGCTCTCGCAATGAACCCAATTTGCAGATTGTTAAAGACTCGATTGGTCCTTTAAGAATTAGAATTGTGTAGGAATGAGGAGGAATGAAGAATGGCAGATGTGGTAAGTGAATTTATCACATCAAGTCAGGTTGTGGAATCTGATAACATATGTGTAGGTCAATATAGCATCTGTCACACAAGAAACTGCAAACACTAAATGACTACGGGGAGTCTGGGCCAGATGCCTTACACCCTAGAATCCCTTCAGAAAGGAGATGCGGAAATCGCTGAAACTCTGATTAATACTTTGAAGTTTCATCTCGACCTCCGGCAGGAATGCTTCTCCTGTAATCACAAGACTCAGCAAATGGGGTAGAGCCTTGGATCTGGCAGTCGCTGATCGTTTACTTAAACATCTGCAGTGGGACGATGATGGAGTGACACATCTGGTGCCTTCTCTTCTATCTCCATCTCCCTCCATCCTTTATGAGATGTACATAACTCCCTCTCCCCCACCTTCAGTTTCACCCCCCCCCCCCCACCGCCCCGCCTCCAGAAACTCATTACAAGCCTGCAGGTGGAACATCATTCAAGCGAAAAGAAAGAGGACATTTAACTCAAGGAACAATATCTGCCTGTTGATCGGAATCACACTGGTATCATGCAAAGCTTTGGCATCTGCAAGCAGCAACATCTAATATCTGTGGTTAAAAACACAATGCTGGAGAAACCTAGCAGGTCAAACAGCGTACTTTATATAGCAAAGGTTAAGATACATCACCAACGTTTCGGGCTTGAGTCTTTAATCATAGTATTGACAAAATGTCGAAAGGCGCTGGACTGGAGTCATTCTATTACCTTGACCACTCGGAATATTTGTTCCTGGATCCCTTCGTTCAATGATTACACCCCCTCCCCACTGAGTTCCCCAGATACTGCAACACCCCCTTACCCCTCCCCTCCCCCAACATTTGTTCATACAGTGGATGAGTGAGCATGATGATGGATCATTCCAGGACATTCCATGGGTCCAGTGTTGCCCTGTGACCATCCCTGTGCTCTTCCCCACAGCACCTGACGTGGCCACTCCTCGCAGCTGCTTTGCTCACCTCCTGTGGCTCCTCCATGCTATACGGGTACAATCTGGCAGTGGTCAACTCCCCGGCTCAGGTAATTTGGTGGGGCTGCACTACCCCAACCCCACCCCTGTCACTCTGTCAGTCCCGGCTCATCTCCATGTCTCCCCCGATCCCTCCATCAGTTCCAGCTCACCCCCCCCCCCCACATCTTCCCTGGCCCCTCCATCAGTTCCAGCTCACCCCCCTTGTCTTCCCCAGCCCCTCCAACAGTCCCAGCTCACTCCCACGTCTCCCTTGGCCCCTCTGTCAGTCCCAGCTCACCCCCACATCTTCACTGGCCCCTTCATCAGTCCCAACTCCCCACCCCCCCCCCCCAACCACCTCCATCAACCCATCCATTGTGAGTATTACCCTTTGTCAATCTTCGCCTCTTGCATCTCTCTGTGGTGGTCTGGCATCCCCCCCCCCGGGCCTATCTTCCCTCTGCAAAAATGTTTGCACTCTTTCTTTGCAGTATATCAAAGATTTCTACAACCACAGCATGGTGGAGCGTTACAACCAGTCCTTGACGCACCGGGACCTGGTGCTGCTGTATTCGGTGACCATCTCTGTCTTCGCAGTTGGGGGCATGGTTGGTGCCCTGCTAGTTGGTCTCTTGGTGTCTAGGTTCGGTCAGTAAGTACCTGTGCTCTTTAGCTGTTGAAACCCTCACCCCATTGCCTCATCCTGGTGTGTTCCTCTCAGTCCCCACCCCCGACTCCCCTCTGCCTTGTTCTCTAATTCTGCCCTCCACCCTGATTGACAACATTCTTGGTCTTGGATTCCTCTGTTTCTGAATACCCATCCTTGCTTTAAATCTGTCCCTGGTTTTGTCTACCCCCATCCCACGATGCTCCATTTCCAGCCTGTTGTTCGTCCCTTGATTTGCTCACTCCTCGACTGTTAGCAGAGCCTTCAGGAACAGGAATCCCTCCCTAACTCTCTCCTATCTCCTTTCAGGAGCTTCCTGAAGCTTGTGCTATTGACCAAATATTTTTGTTCACCTGGCATTGTATCACATCCTCTGACCCTGTCAAAATACTCTATCTGTGAGGAGTTTGATCATGTATTGTTAAGTTGAAGCTAAATAAAGGCCAGGGAGGATGGATTACATAAGTACAAGAATAGGAGCAGGAGTCAACCATTCGGCCCGTCGAACCTGCTCTATCATTCAATGAGATCACGGCTGATTTGGGCGTGGACTCGACTCCACCTACCCACCTGATCCCCATAACATTTAAATCCATTATTGTTCAAAGCTTTATCTGTGTCTTTAATACATTCAATGATTCCGTTTCTATTGTTTCCTTGGGCAGAGAATTGCATGGATCCACCACTCTCTTGGAGAAGCCATTCCTCCTCATCTCTGTACTAAATCTACTCCCAAATCTTGTGGCTGTGTCTTCTAGTCTCACCTGCCAGTGGAAACAGCTTCCCTGCTTCTATCTTATCTACTGTATCCCTTGCATAATTTTATGCCTCTATAATCTCCCCACTCACTCCCTATCCCCCTCCTTTATCCAATCAGTATAATCCCAGTTTACTCAACTTCTCAAATTCAACTTTATTATCATCTGACTGCATAATAGCAGTTAGTTACAGGATACCATTCATCAGTCTCACAGCCTGTGGGAAGAAGATTATTTCCAAGCCTGGGAGTTCAGATTTTGATGTTTCTGTACCTCCTTATAAGATAGCTTCCTCATCTCCAAGTAGTGCGAGGATACCCCACTCACTCCTCAGGGGCTGGAGGAAGTGGAATGGCCTTCTCCCTTCACACTTAATCCCTTCTTGTGTTTTACAAGACGCATCACTCTTCCCCCTCTCCTGAAGCACTGACTCTGTAATATTATCTATTGAAAGGACCCCCCACCCCACCCCACCCCCATTACCTTGGTTACAACCTCTTCTCACTGCTCCCTTTGGGCAAAGGGTACAGAAGCCTGAAGACCAGTACCTCGAGGTTCAAGAACACTTTTTACCCAACAGCCTTTTCATGCTGTTGAACCTCCCCCTGTTACACTGATCAGGGGCTACTCCGACACCACAAAAGGATCATCTGTACTGCTACAAGTAATTTTTTTTTGCATGAAAATAACTAAATACTTATTCACTATCTTCTTATGCATTTATTGCCATTTTTAATTCAATTAAAACATATAACTTTTCTTTACAAGTGTCTGTTCGACTGCCACAGGGAAGAATTTCAGTGCATATGCATGCAGAAAATAGAAATCTACAGCACAGTACAGGCCCTTTGGCCCACAATAATGTGTTGACCTAATAACCTACTTGAACAACTGCCCAGAATTTCCCTTCTTCAAAAGGCACAGTTAGTGTAACGGTTAACACAACGCCAGCGATTGGGACCTTGGTGCTGTCTGTAAGGAGTTTGTATATTCTCCCCGTGTCTGCGTGGGTTTTCCCCGGGTGCTCCCACCGTTCAAAATGTACCAGGGGTTGTAGGTTAATTGGGTGTAATTGGGTGGCACAGACTCATGGGCCAAAAGGGGCTGATACCGTGCTGTATGTCTAAATTTTAAAAACCACATTTTTCTCGGTTCCATGTACCTATCTAATAATCTCATTAAAAATTCCATTGACCCTGCCTCCACCACTCTCTGTGTGAAGAACTTGCCCCTGGCATCCATTCTTCCCCCCACCCCCCCCCCCCCCACCGCCTCCTCCTGGTACTTGTTGCCCTGGTGTTAGAAATTTTAGCCCTGGGGAAAAGCCTCTGGCCATCCACACAACGATTGTCCAATTCTTTTTATTTACAGCTCAGTAGCAGTGTATTCTGGCCAATAAGGCCTATATAGCCTAATTACACCCAATTAATCTACAACCATTGGAGATGGGTGGGAGGAAACCAGAGTGCCCAGAGGATACCCACACAGACATGGGATGAACATACAAACTCCTTACAGACAGCATCGGCTACAATGCCAGGCCCCTGGCACTGTAACAGCATACTACGGTAATTGTGCAGCCCCTTGGCAATGGTTATAACAATAAACTCATGATCTTTATCCCTGTAACATTTCAACTGTTGGCTTGTCGAGGTAGACTGTTTCCAATGCCCTTTCTGAAGGGATCCAACCAGTGAATTTGGCAGTTCCTTTTCCCCCCACTGCTGCCCTCAAGACACAGGATTGCCCCAGAAGGTCGTGTTGCCTCAGGGTCATGGTGCAAATTCTGCCCTCGGGTTGTGAGGGTATAAGGTCCCTGACTCAGAGTGAGTGAGGAAGGGGAGGGTTTCTCTGTGTGGATCACTCCAGTCATGGAGAGACGGGCTAACGTGTCTATGTGGGGAGGGGGAGGGGCTAACGTGTCTGTGTGGGGAGGGGGAGGTGGCTAACATGTACATTTCTGTGGGGGTTAGATGGGCTAACGTTTACATGTCTGGGGGGGCTAACGTGTACTGCCTGTGGGGGGGCGCTAACGTTACGTGGCTGTGGATGGGGGGGGCTAATGTGTACGTGTCTGTGGGGGGGAGATGGGCTAACGTGTACGTTTCTGTGGGGGGAAGATGGACTAAAGTTTACGTGTCTGGGGGGCTAACGTGTACTGTCTGTGTGGGGGACTAATGTCACGTGTCTGGGGGGCTAACATTATGTGTCTGTGGGTGGGCTAACGTGTAAGTATCTGTCAGGGGGCTAACGTTGTATGTTTGTCGGGGGGCTAACATGTACGTGTCTGTGGGGGGGGAGATGGGACTATGCGTACATTTTTGTGCGTGAGGGTGCTAATGTGTAAGTGTCTGTGGGAGGAGACGGGTTAATGTGTACATGTCTGTATAGGGGTGCTAACTTGTACGTGTCTGTGGGGGGCTGCTAATGTGTACATGTCTGTGCTGTGCGGGGGGCTAACGTGTGCGTGTCTATAGGAGAGGGGCTGGCATGTATGCGTTGTTGGGGAGATTGGGAGTGCCCCCCAGAGTGTCCGTGCCTGACCCTGTCTTTGCCTGTCCATGCTTGTTCCCGACAGTGCCAACCATCCCACCCTTGCCTGGTCACTGTCCACCCTGCCCTTGCCTGCCCTCTGTGCCTGAGGCCCAGTGACACTATGTCCATGCCCCCATACCTGCCCACCCCCCCACCAACCCTGCCCTCCCCATTGATCGTGCCTCCCGCTTGCTGACAGGAAGAGCACACTGGTGTACAGCACACTCCTCGTGTTCCTCGCTGGACTCCTGATGGGACTCAGCAGGATGCTGCACTCGCCTGAGATGGTGATACTGGGCCGCTTTGCCATCGGGATCCACTCAGGTAAGTGGGGAGTCCACATCATCCACAGGATCCAGCCCTCCCGGTGGGTAGGAGAGGGCAAGGGGTGAGGAGGGAATATCAGGAGAAGGGAGGGGGGAGAGAAAGAAGAGTGTGGCAGGGAGAAAGAAACATGGGGCAGAACAGCAGCCACTCAGCACTGTCCCAGCTTAGAGCTGGCAGCCCCAGCCCGGTCCCAGCGTGGAGCCGGCAGATCAAGTCCCAGCGCAGAGCCGGCAGGCTCTGGTCTGGCCCAGTCCCAGCCTGAAGTCAGAGGCACCCATCCCAATCCTAATGCAGAGCTGGCAGGCCCTGGTCCAGCCCAATGCCAGCACAGAGCCGACCGGCCCTGGTCCAGCTCAGTCAGAACGTGAAGCAAGCAGGCCCAGTCCCAGCGTGGAGCCGGCGGGCCCCACCCCAGTCCCAAAGAAGAGCCAGGTAAAAGACAGGCAGGGTGATGTGCAGGGTGGAGGCCAGAAAGCCAACAATCACTGACACAGGCACACCAGCTCCTGTTGGAACCTAATGACCCCTCTCTGTCTGCAGGACTCTCTCTTAGTATTGTCCCAATGTACCTGGGAGAAATTGCCCCCTTCAACCTACGTGGATTCCTGGGCTTAATCCCGACTATCTTCATCTGTCTGGGTGTGTTTTTTGCCCAGGTGCTGGGCCTGCACGAGGTGATGGGAAAGGTGAGTTATCAGGCAGCATGCTCTGCTGGCCATCCCGAGGTACTGAAACATCCGTAAACTTCTCAGGACAGGCCAGAGCCATGGTAATCCTTCCATTGAGGGGTCCTTGAATAAGGTCAAGGGTCGAGGATCCTGCAGCTATGTTCCCTTGTTCTTGTCTCACCTGTGTGGAAACAATCTCCCTGCTTCCATCTGATCTCTAAAAGATTTCCTGCCTCCTCCCCCCACCCCCCCCCCCCCGCCAATCCTTCTAACCTCCAATCAGTATAATCCCAGTCAACTCAATATTTCATTATGCGATCGCCCCCTCATCTCTGAGTCTTTGTTTACAATGTACATAAATGATCTGGAAGTGGGGCAGTGTAATGTATCTAACTTTGCTTATGGGATACATTAAAAGTATATATGAGAGTTCAAATAATTAGTTATGTTGAAGGTATCAAAAAAATAGAAGAGAATTAAATGAATTGGAAAAAGAAATAAAATTGGAAAAAAATGTTAAATTTCATCTATAGAGGAAAATTACAGGAAACCACTCAAAAATTAGAATATAACACAAAACAAACATACAAATTTTTAAAAAATGATATTAAGAACTGAACAATATTATGAATTATGAGAGAGAGCTCATAAAGTATTATCTTGGCAGTGGGGGCAGAACAAACCTCCAGGACTATAAATGTGATTCAAACAAGGGAAGACAAGATTTTGAATAAACTAGATGAAATCAATGAGATTTTTAAGCAATTTTATCCTGAACTTTAGAAGTCAGAATCATTGGGTGATCTGCTCAAAATAGATGATTTCTTGTCTAATTTATGGCTTCCAAAGTTGAATCATCAAGATCAAGGAAAATTGAATGCTCCTTTTCCTAAGAATGAAATTGAGAAAGCTCTAAGCTGGGAGATGATGGATTATAATAAGGATAAATTAATACCATTTTTATGAGTGTACTGACAAAGGCTGAGGAGACCCATACTTTCCTGGAATCTTTTTCAACAGCAATTATTACATTGATTTTGAAAAAAGATAAAGATCCATTAATACCAGCATCTTATAGACTGATAATCACTTTTAAATACAGATTATAAAATAATAGCGAAAGCTTTAGCTAACAAATTGGCTCAATATTTGCCAAAAATTGATTCTTTCTTTGGCTTGGCTTCGCGGACGAAGATTTATGGAGGGGGTAAAAGTCCACGTCAGCTGCAGGCTCGTTTGTGGCTGACAAGTCCGATGCGGGACAGGCAGACACGGTTGCAGCGGCTGCAGGGGAAAAATGGTTGGTTGGGGTTGGGTGTTGGGTTTTTCCTCCTTTGCCTTTTGTCAGTGAGGTGGGCTCTGCGGTCTTCTTCAAAGGAGGTTGCTGCCCGCCAAACTGTGAGGCGCCAAGATGCACGGTTTGAGGCGATATCAGCCCACTGGCGGTGGTCAATGTGGCAGGCACCAAGAGATTTCTTTAGGCAGTCCTTGTACCTTTTTTTTGCTGCACCTCTGTCACGGTGGCCAGTGGAGAGCTCGCCATATAACACGATCTTGGGAAGGCGATGGTCCTCCATTCTGGAGACGTGACCCACCCAGCGCAGCTGGATCTTCAGCAGCGTGGACTCGATGCTGTCGACCTCTGCCATCTCGAGTACTTCGACGTTAGGGATGAAAGCGCTCCAATGGATGTTGAGGATGGAGCGGAGGCAACGCTGGTGGAAGCATTCTAGGAGCCGTAGGTGATGCCGGTAGAGGACCCATGATTCGGAGCCGAACAGGAGTGTGGGTATGACAACGGCTCTGTATACGCTTATCTTTGTGAGGTTTTTCAGTTGGTTGTTTTTCCAGACTCTTTTGTGTAGTCTTCCAAAGGCGCTATTTGCCTTGGCGAGTCTGTTGTCTATCTCATTGTCGATCCTTGCATCTGATGAAATGGTGCAGCCGAGATAGGTAAACTGGTTGACCGTTTTGAGTTTCGTGTGCCCGATGGAGATGTGGGGGGGCTGGTAGTCATGGTGGGGAGCTGGCTGATGGAGGACCTCAGTTTTCTTCAGGCTGACTTCCAGGCCAAACACTTTGGCAGTTTCCACAAAGCAGGACATCAAGCGCTGAAGAGCTGGCTCTGAATGGGCAACTAAAGCGGCATCGTCTGCAAAGAGTAGTTCACGGACAAGTTTCTCTTGTGTCTTGGTGTGAGCTTGCAGGCGCCTCAGATTGAAGAGACTGCCATCCGTGCGGTACCGGATGTAAACAGCGTCTTCATTGTTGAGGTCTTTCATGGCTTGGTTCAGCATCATGCTGAAGAAGATTGAGAAGAGGGTTGGTGCGAGAACACAGCCTTGCTTCACGCCATTGTTAATGGAGAAGGGTTCAGAGAGCTCATTGCTGTATCTGACCCGACCTTGTTGGTTTTCGTGCAGTTGGATAATCATGTTGAGGAACTTTGGGGGACATCCGATGCGCTCTAGTATTTGCCAAAGCCCTTTCCTGCTCACGGTGTCGAAGGCTTTGGTGAGGTCAACAAACGACATTTATTAAAAATAGACAGTCATCAGATAATATTGGCAAATTATTTACTATATTACATTTAGCCAAAACAAAGATGAGCACATGCATAGCAGTGGCTATGGATGCTGAAAGGGCTTTTGATAGGCTTGAATGGGATTTTTTAAAACAATGGAAAAATTTGGTTTATGCCAAATATTTATTAACTGGGTAAGAGCAGTTTATATCAGTCAAAGGGTAAAAATAATTACTAATTATAGATCAAGTAGAAAAGGTTGTCCACTATCTCAATCACTATTTGTTATGGCAATAGAGCCATTGGCTGAAGCTGTCAGATGGGATCTAGACATAAAGGGGTTTAAACTGGACCAGGAAGAATATAAAATAAATTTATTTGCTGATGATATATTAATATATTTGACTGACCCAGCCTTGACTTGAGAGCATACTGGATAATTATGGGAAAGTCTCCAGATATAAAATAAACTGGGACAAGAGTGAGATTTTACCTTTAGGCAAAGGAGACTATACCCAATATCAATATGGCAGTCAGTTTATTGGGCCAAATCCAATATGAAATATTTGGGGATTAAATGTAATAGTAATTTGAATGATCTATATAAGCTTAATTGTCTCCCCTTGTTGCAGAAAACTGAGGAGGACCTGCATAGGTGGGTAAACCTGCCCATCACATTATTGGGAAGAGTAAATTGTATAAAAATGAAGATAATGCTTAGACTTCAATACTTTTTTTCAATCCTTACCTAAAGAATTTTTTTTAATTCTTAATGGACATATTCATTCATTCCTTTGGTCAGGTAAAGTTTCTATAATTTCCATGGATAAATTGACCTGGGATTATAAATTGGGAGGGTTAACATTACTGTATTTTTTAAAAAAATATTATTTAGCTGGACAAATTTGTTTTGTGGCTGATTTTTTTTTTAATAAGGTGATTCCTTCCTGTCCTATAATTGGGTTGCACATGGTAGGAGAGGAGATGGCAGAAGAATTTATTTATAAATGGAATTTTAAATTAAAAGGAAACAAATAACATATTATGTAAACACGTAATTTATATTTGGGATAAAATTAAACAATTTGTGGAATTAAAAGAGGGATTATCCTCAAAGATGCCTCTATCTCAAAGGAGTTTAATACCCATGACTTTGGATAATAGAATTTTGGTGACCTAGTATCAGGTGCATTAAAGATTAGTATGATTTTTATGATTTTATGATTGTGATTTTTGATTTTATGATTGTGATTTTTGATTTTATGATTGTGATTTTTGATTTTATGATTGTGATTTTTGATTTTATGATTGTGATTTTTATGATTTTATGATTATGATTTTTATGATTTTATGATATTATGATTTTTATGATTATTGTGATTTATCAAGTGCATTGAAGATTATTATGATCAACAGAGGCAAATTATGTCTTTTGAGGGACTTGAAAATAAATATAATTTACCCAACAACACATTCTTCTGCTGTCTCCAATTGTGATCTTTTTTGAGGGAAAAGTGGGGACCATTAATGGTCCTACCAAGTGCTCAAACATGGAAATTCAAATCCAAAAGGGGAATGCAATTTATCTCTAATATATATTCTCTGATCCAAGATCAAAGGCATTGAAATCGATCCACAATGCTGGTCAGATCTATGTGTAGATAGTATGACTACCTTAATTAATACTAGATATCGACTGATTCATTATAATTTTCTGCACCAATTCCATCTCACACCTCAAAAGATACATAAAAATAAACCAGAATTTTCTGTTAAATGTTTTAGGGGTAATGTAGATGTTTGTAGCTTTTACATTCCACCTGGTTATGCACAAAATTAAGACCCTTTTGGATAGAATTTGGGGATGTCCCCTTTTCTTTCGAATCTGGGGTGGGGCACTGGGAGAAGAGGGACTCTCCTTTTTTTGGATCTTATGAATGTTTTTCTATGATTTTATATTCAATGTATTATTGTTATTATATTGAGTCCTATATTTTGTATTTTTTTTAAAACTTAAATAAATTTTTTTTAAGAAGTTTGCTGATGACACTAAATTGAGTGGAAAAGAAAATTGTGCAGAGGATACAGAGAGTTTGGAGAGAGATATAGATAGGTTAAATGAGTGGGCAAGGTTCTGGTAGATGAAACACAATGTTGGTAAATGTGAGGTTGTCAGAGTTGCGTACATACCTGCGTCGGGAGCAGTGCTGATCGTCACAGATGACATATCTCTCTTTTTCCCCCTTTCCCCCCCCCTTCTACCTCCCTCACTTTAACCTGCGTATCTGTCTGATTACAGGAGCAGGAGTGGCCTCTGCTGCTCTCTCTAGTTGTGCTCCCAGCCCTGATGGAACTGCTCCTGCTGCCCTGGTTCCCAGAGAGCCCCAGATACCTAATGATTCAGAAGGAGGACTACACAGCCACAGTAGAAGGTCTGGAACTGATGAGAGAAGGGGATGGAGGAGGAGATGTGAGAGAGTGGGCGGTGAAGGAGGGGGTGGGGTGAATTTGGAGCTGGAGTGATCACATCACCCTGTTATCAGAAGACGGGGCGATTCCCAAATACCTGTCTGATTGCAGCTGTATAAAAATTTGACCACAATTGGGAACTGCCTATGGATTCCGATCCATTCTCATCGGTGCTGCGAAAGATCAGGGGTAATAATGGCTCAAAGGTCCACTGAGTCAACTGAGAAATTGTAAGGCCATGTGATTCCTCCTCCATTGCCCACCACCCCACCCCCCCACCCCCAACCACCACCCCAGCCCTGATGTGTTTCAGGAATAAATGCAACGTGAGCATTCTGGCAGAAATTGAGGAGATGCAGGAAGAGCAGCGATCCTTGGCTTCCCTGGAGACAGCCACGGTTTGGCAATTGATGACTGACCCCTCCATGCGCTGGCAACTGGCC